>NC_043008.1:37333389-37343389 GCF_006345805.1 Octopus sinensis
GTAAGCTATGGACACATAAGAGGTGCAGCAACATCAAAGGAAGATTAACTGAGAAGATAGCTTTCATGTGCGGCAGATGCACAGGGACAGTAGACACCACAGATGCTCAGAAAAGAGATTCCATCACATGCCAGTGAGGGGAAAATAGAAGTAGTTGATAGCTTCTGCTACCTAGGTGACCAAGTCAGTAGTGGGGGTGGATGCTCAGAGAGTGTTACCACTAGAATAAGAATAGCCTGAGCAAAGTTTAGAAAGCTTCTACCCCTACTGGTGACAAAGAGCCTCTCGCTCAGAGTGATAGGTAGATTGTACAATGCATCTGTGCAAACTGCCATGCTTCATGGCAGTGAAACATGGGCCATGACTGCGGAGGACATGCATAGGCTCAAAAGAAATGAAGGTAGCATGATCCGCTGGATGTGTAATGTTAGTGTTCACACACAACAGAGTGTAAGCACCCTGAGAGAAATGTTGGACATAAGAGGCAGTGCAAGAGAGACATTTGCTCTAGTATGGTCATGTACTATGGATGGATGAGAAGAGATGTGTGAAGAAGTGCCACTCCCAAACAGTTGAAGGAATCTGGAGTAGAGGTAGACCCAGGAAGCATGACCTCTGAACGTTGGGCCTCACAGAGGCAATGATGAAAGATTGAGACCTCTGGAGATATGCTGTGACTGTGAAACCTGGCAAATTATATAAACTGAAGCAACCACCACAAAGAATCTCTTATCCAATGCTTCCTAAAATATATTGCACATTTCAATATTTTTTTATTCTTTCCTATTACTCTTTTATTTGTTTTAGACACACATGTTTCTCACAAACTTTTACAGACAACTCTTGCTGACTTGCAACAGAGCCACCTCCAGTGACGATGTGATGTACCAAGGGATGTAACTCTTAACTCAGTCCCCTGTTCAATTCGTTTCCTCATCTGTTTTCCCAGCAGCCACAAAACAGATGTGTCTATTCAACTCCAACAATAAAGAGCAGTCATCAAATTTCATTCCGTATTGGCTACCTCTAATGAGCGCGGGGTTACATAATTGAACTGTCACTAAACACTCCGTTGAATCCGTAGTGCAAAACCGATTGGTAATATCAGTCGTAAGGAATATATAATACTGTACACTTTGATTAATATACCCACTGTATTGACAGATATGTGAGTGTATTTTTTCTAACTTACAATTTACGTATATATATATATATATATAATATATATATATATATATATATGTATATAAATGGAAAGTTTACGGAAATAAACAAAGACGAAGGCAGGTGGTGTACAAACAAACAGATGTATTAGTATAGCGCTCAGACTTTACATATCATCATCATCATCATCGTTTAGCATCCGCTTTCCATGCTGGCATGGGTTCGACATTTCAACTGGGGTCTGGGAAGCCAGAAGGCGGCACCAGGCACAGTCTGATCTGGCAATGTTTCTACGGCTGGATGCCCTTCCTAACGCCAACCACTCCATGAGTGTAGTGGGTGCTTTTGAAGTACCACCGGCACAGATGCCAGACGAGGCACACACACATATATATATATATATCATCATCATTGTTGAATGTCTACACGTATATATATATACATATATATATATATATATATATATATAAATATAAATATGAATATAAAATATATATGTATATATATATATATATTTATATACTTTATATACATATTACTCTATACATATTACTCTACCACTGGTATTTGAGTACTCTTTTTTTCCACCTTGTTTCACATTTATGTGTTTACTCTGGTATATATTTATATATATATATGTATCTATATGTTTATATATATGTATATATATTTATATATATGTTTGTATACATGTATATATAATATAGATATATGGGTATGTGTGTTTGTGTGTGTATATATGCATATTTACTTCTGGATGAATATGTCTGCATGTCATCCATCATACCATCTGAATAGTCATACATGCAAACAACGACAGGCTATTACTTTTGCGTATCTTAAATAAAAACATGCATGTGTATGTGTTAGTGTGTGTATGAGTTTTCATACTTGCACTCATTTTCATCAATTACCTGTATGTGCACCTGTGTAATACAATAAAAGGAATGCATATGTGTGTGTATGTTTTTTTTTTGTATACATATATGAATATATGTATACGTGTATAATTTATATCTATACAGCTGTCATACTTTATACTTTGAACGCATTTGTGTACACACATTAATTTTATATGATTAAATATACACTCTCTTAAATTACATATTCATTTAGTTAAATATAATCATAATATATTTTATATATTTTTAAAAATATCTTTGGTTATAAAAAACAACCTTTAATAATCATTGAATATATACTTTTATGCATAATAAGAAATATACATATGTGTACATATATGCATGTGTAAATGTATGAATGTTTACCGGTATAGACACATGAGCACTATTATTGCTTTTTGTTTTTGATCTTTTTCCTGTTTTGATTTTGTTAAAATTGTGTGTAAGAATGCATAAACTTTTGTATATTGACATTCCTTCCCTCCAAATGTCATGCTTGTAAAAATTATCTAGCAGTTATTATTGTAACAGTATTTTGATATATATGTGTATGGGTGAGTGCATTTCTGTGTATATAGATGTATGTATATGTGTTTATGTAAATGTATATATGTATGTGTGTATATATATGTGTATAAGATACACAAGTAATTTATTCTCAAACACATGATAATGCTGATACAATAGCATGAACATGATGAACTATCTATATATTACAGAAAAATTTGTTACCGGCCAGCCATGAGACTCAAACTCACATTCCTGTGATTACACGTCAAGTGCTTTCCCTTTAAGCTAAACTGCCCAGTAATGAATTGTTCTGAAATTTTGGGATTTATAAATCTAGCTTTATAAGACGCTAACATTAAATTCAATGCTTCTAAAGCAGACGTTGTTTACTTTCATTGTAGGTTGAATTTAACATAGCTTCTTATAAAGCTAGATTTATAAATTCGAAAATTTCAGAACAGTTCGTTATTGGGAAGTTTAGCTTAAAGGAAAAGCACTTAATGCGTAATCACAAGGATGTGAATTCGAGTTTCATGGCTGGCCAGTAACAAATTTTTCGGCAATATATGGATAGTTTATCTTGTTCATGCTATTGTATTAGCATTATCATGCATTTGAGAATAAACTATTTCTGTATCTTTCAATACATCTCAATGCTTCTAAAGCAAACTTTGTTTATTTTCATCGCAAGTTGAATATATATGTGTATGTATGTACATGTATACATATGTGTGTGTGGATGAGAGTATATATAGGTATACATATATGTATATATGTATGTATATATATATATATATATGTATATATATATATATATATATATAGATATATATATATATACATATACATATACATATACATATAAGTGGGATGACCACTAAGTGGACATCCATTATGCTAGATGTAGACCCATATGGTCTGACCATATGGGGTCTAGTTCTGCAAATTATATTTTGCTATGACGATCACACTGTTGAATTGCAGACATTTATGTAAGTATTACATAAGAGGTAACAATGAAACTGGGTTTGTAATTAATCCTTATATTTTAAATATTTTCATTTGTCTTGCTCACTTACATTCTGGCGTTTGGTGAATTTTCTTGAGAACAATCTTTTCTTAGTGGTCAGACCATAAGGGGTCTACATCTAGCATAATGGATGTCCTCTTAGTGGTCATCCCTCTTATATGTATGTAATATAAATTTTCTGAATCTTCTTTCTCTCCCTCTCTCTCTCCTTCTCTCTCTCCTCTCTCTCTCTCCCCTCTCTCTCTCTCTCCCTGTATATAAATATATATATATATATAATTCAGTTTTGGGGATTAATTGATATGCGGATATATCTATATGTATGTATGTGTGTGTGTGTTTGTGTATGTGCATATATATATATGTGTGTGCGTATCTGTGCATATATACGTTTGTGAGTATGTACATATATATGCGTATTTGTGTATATATGTACATATACACACATATGTGTGAGTGTATGCATGTGTTTGTGTGTAACTCACTCTTCCTCTTTTACTATTTGATTTTCTCTTCTTACTCTTTTACGCTTTTACTCTTTTACTTGTTTCAGTCATTTGACTGTGGCCATGCTGGAGCGCCACCTTTAGTTGAGCAAATCGACCCCAGGACTTATTCTTTGTAAACCTAGTACTTATTCTATCGGTCTCTTTTGCCAAACCACTAAGTTACAGGGATGTAAACACACCAGTATCTGTTGTCAAGCAATGTGGGGGGGGGGGAGCAAACACAGACACACAAACATATACACATACATATATATACATATATATGACGGGCTTCTTTCAGTTTCTGTCTACCAAATCCACTCACAAGGCTTTGGTTGGCCTGAGGCTATAGTAGAAGACACTTGCCGAAGGTGCCACGCAGTGGGACTGAACCCAGAACCATGTGGTTCATAAGCAAGCTACTTACCACACAGCCACTCCTACACCTATCTTTACCTCTAACTTTCTTTACTGCTATCTTTACTAATGTATATAGACATTTCATCTAGACATAAATTTTGTATTATTTGATTCTCTGTCTGAAGAATTTCTAACAGGAAATCTCTTACATGTTTATATATCAAGAACAACTTTTCAATTCCTATTAGCAAATGAAACATGTGTAATGGGGAATTAATAATATGAAAACTTTTTCCAATTTCTTGTTATTTTTTTTTATACAATATCTATACAAACAATATTTTCAGAATTTTCAACTTACACCAACACAACACTGACAGGAATCACATATTGGATTGTAATAATGGATTAAGCAGCTGAACTTCAAGAGGAAACAGCTCGGATTTACATTAACTACAAGCTTTATATATATATTATATATATATATAATATATATATATGTATATATATATATATACATGCATATATATATATGTATGTATATATATCACGTGATATATATATATATACATAAATATATATATGCATATATATAAATATACACATGTATATATATGTATATATATATATGTGTGTATATATATATATGTATATATATATATATATGTGTATATATATGTATATATATATGTGTATACATATATATGTATATATATATATATATGTATATATATATATATGTGTATGTATATATATGTATATATATATATATATATATATATATATATATATATATAAATAGATGAGTGTATTTTTACCTTGTTAACAATTACACGGAAAAAATAAATAAATAGTTACCAGGGCAGCAAAAATGTCACAAGTAAAGTTGTTGTAACTCCTTGTTTATAAGGTAGAAACTCTGTGTTTACGTTGAATATTTTGAATAATATGAATAAAAAATGGAGTTAACGCAGGTGTAATCAAATATTTTTACTTTCGACACATGTTTCGAAAATTCCACTGATACTATTCAAAAGAATAAATGGTATAAACAATGCAATCTTCTTCTCAGGAAAGTGAAAAAAACGAAACTTGTCAATAAGACATTTTAGCAAAAATAAGACATTTTTTTGCTAAAATGTCTTATTGACCAGTTTCGCTTTTTTCACTTTCCTGAGGAGAAGATTGCATTGTTTATACCATTTATTCTTTTGAATAGTATCA
Organism: Octopus sinensis; assembly: GCF_006345805.1. NCBI lineage: Eukaryota > Metazoa > Mollusca > Cephalopoda > Octopoda > Octopodidae > Octopus > Octopus sinensis. The sequence continues at coordinate 37,339,068 of NC_043008.1, forward strand.
GTGGAATTTTCGAAACATGTGTCGAAAGTAAAAATATTTGATTACACCTGCGTTAACTCCATTTTTTATTCATGAGAGTATTTACAGCATTAATAATAACTTCAGGACTTTTAGTTCGCTTGCTAATTCATTGTCATCTTACACTGTTCTAAAGTCAGTTTTCCTTCTTTTGACTAACTTTAACAACTTTATCCATACTTTTATCTTTACTGTTGTTGTTGTTGTTGTTCTTGTTCTTGTTCTTCTTCTGCTTCTTCTTCTTCTCCTTGCATTATTATTATCTCTTTATCACAGATTTTGTTGGTGCTCCCAGAGTCTTACATGAATAGCAGGCTTACTACATGCATGCAGCCTTTGGTACCATTCTATCTATTCGTTTTGGCTATTTAATTATTTTTTTACTCTAGGCACAAGGCCCAAAATTTTTGGGGGAGAGGGCCAGTGGATTAGATCGGCTCCTGTACTTGGCTGGTACTTAATTTATCGACCCCGAAAGGACAAAAGGCAAAGTTGACCTTGGCAGAATTTGAACTTAGAATGTAATGGCAGATGAAAGCATTTCGCTCGGCATGCTATCATTTCTGCCAGCTCACTGCCTCTTTTTGGCTATTTAATACTTACCGTATTATTCTGGCTGTGCCAAGGAGGCAAACCTCTTAAACAGTTCTACTGGGCTCTCTATTCCTCTTGATGCCTTCTGATTACTGTTTCCAAGGACCAAATAACAATTGGTTCTATCTTCACCTTCTTCATTTTCCTTGGCCAAACTATTTTATACTTTAAAGGGTTGTATTTATCTCTCTTTTCACCTTCCTTCTTGACCATTCGTGGGTTAAAGGGGCAGTCAAAGTTAACTATATAGCATATGTGGTGCACCTTGTTCATCACTAAGTAGTAGTAGTAGTAGTAGTAGTGGGTGAGAGAAATTTAATTGCAGAATCATTAGAATGTTTGACAAAATATTTTGTGGTAAATTCTTGCGGTGCCTTTATGTTCTGAGTTCAAATCTTGTTGAGATTAACTTTGCCTTCCTTTATCTTGTGAGTGATAAAATAAGAGATAGAATGAGAGCAAGAGAGGGAGTGAGGGGGAAAATGAAAGATATAGCAGCATTTACAGACAGGACAGTGCAGATGGAATTCTGGCATCAACATAATCAACTAATTGTGCAAGGGAGGGCATGCACATTTATGAGTATGCAAGGGAGGACATTATTTATGAGTGTACACGGGAGAGTATGTGCATTTATGAGCGTGCAAGGGAGGGCATGTGCATTTATGAGTGTGAGAGGGAAGGCATATACATTTATGAGTATGCAAGGGAGGGCATGTTCATTTATGAGTGTGCAAGGGAGGGCACGTGCATTTATGAATGTGCAAGGGAGGGCACGTGCATTTATGAATGTGCAAGGGAGGGCATGTGCATTTATGAGTGTGCAAGGGAGGGCATGTGCTTTTATTTGTGTGCATGTGTAAAACAGTCTAGTAGATTCTGTCCTTATTATTATTATAGATATAAAAGCTACAAGCTGACAGGATTGTTGCCCTGCTGGATGGATAAAATGGTTAGCAGCATCTCTTCTTATATTATATTCTGGGTGTCAATTTCTGCTGAGGTCAACTTTGACCTCTTTCCTTTCAGGGTCAATAAAATGAGAACCAGTAATCAATAGCCTACTTCACCTCAATTTCAAGCCTTGTGTTTATAATAGAAAGGGTTATTATAACAGATTATTAAAATTTTGATAAAATACTTAGCTTTGTGCTTCATAGTTGTTGTTGTTGATGTTGCTGTTGTTGTTGTTGTTGTTGTTATCATTATTATTGTTTGATGCAACTTCACAGCTTATTTTTCTGGGTATAATGGAAAGTGTCAGCTGTCCACAACCAGCAGACTAAGGTGACACTTGTTTACTGATCATGCTTCAAAAACCCTGCATAGAATTCTTTCAGTTCCAAGCAATGCTGATTTTTGTAGGTATTCTACCTTTACCTTTGTACCAATCTTTTTTTTGAGCCATGTTAGTAGTTGAGTGCTGGTACTTTCAAGTACACCAATTACTATTGGTACCACGTCTACTCTCCTCATTGACCACGGTCTTCGTATTTCCCATTTCAAATTGTCATAGCTGTCTAATTTTTCTTCTTACTCTTTAATTCTGTTGCCACCAAGACCTGCTACATCGATTATGATGTATGTTCTTCTTTCTTTTCTCTCACCAGTTTCAACAATAGTTCAGGTGCTAAAAACCCTCCTGATAATCTTTCCTGTCTCTAAGAGACAAACTTTCTATAGAAGCTCTACAGGGCATTCTTTTCTAATCTCCTTCAGCAATTTGTCTATCGCTTCACTTACAGTTCCCAATGTACCAATTATTATAGGCACAACCTTTACAATTTTCATATTCCAAATTCTTGCAATTTCAAATTTTAAGAGATTGTATTTCTTTTGCTTTTCGCCCACTTTCATTACAATCCTGGAATCAGACAGACATGAAGGATCAATTAGTGAGCAACTTCGCTTTTCCTTGTCTATTATAGTTACATCTGGTCTATTATTTTCTTACTTCTTGTCCACTGGAATGGTAAAGTGCCACAAAACCTTACAATTCACCAACTCCAGCCCTCTTTCGACTTGATGTTCATACCATGAGTCTTCAGCATCGGATCTCCATTTCTGGCAAAGCTTCCAGTGTAAAACTTTGTGGCATTTTATCTGTCTTAAAATTCCAAGTTCGAATTTTGCTGAGGTTAACTTTACGTTTTGTCCCCCCCCCCCACTGGGTTGATAAAATAAGTTCCAGTAGAACATTAAGGTCGATGTAATTGACTTACCCTTTCCTTTGAAATTACTGGCATGACACCAAACTTTGAAACCATTATAATTATTATTATTTGTCATCCTCATCCTCATCATCATCATCATCATCACCATCACATCATTAATCATTTCTTATTCTGTCTGTCATTGTCGTTCTTACCTTCTTCTAACATTTCATTTTGTTCTTGACTATATATATTTCAATTCAATTAAAAATATAAAAAAAAAAAAAATTAAATTAACAATATGACACAGTAATACCAAAACATTTCTGGAGCATCAATGTTAAAAATAAAACAAGAAAAGCCCCCCAAAAACAACACAAACAACTGATAAAAAAAACACTATCATAAAAGATGCTAAAATAATTGAATGTAATAATGAACTGTCAAAATATATACTATGAACTCCTGTAAAAAAAAAAATTCAAAAAAGGAATGTACAATTTAAATATATATACATATATATATATATATATATATATATATATATACACACACACACACGTGTGTGTATGTGTATGTGTGTCTATGAATGTGTGCATAAACCTGTACACAATCTATGTATATAGATATATATAGGTATAATATATATACCTATGCATATATATGTAAATATGTATATATATCCCCACACACCCATTTATATATATATATATGTATATAACATACATAAAATTACTTTATAATGTTGCCCTATATATATATATGTAATTATATATATATATATATATATGCTCTCTCACACACATGCATGCATGCAATTACATGTGTGCGTGTATGTGTGTATGTATGTGCATGTGTGTGTATATCTATGTCTCTCTCTCTCTCTACATATATATATATGCAGGTATATATATATATATATATATATATATACACTCACACACACATGCATAGACACACACACACACACACACACACATATATATATGCATGCATATGCATTTAATAAAAAGTAAAGAACGGAAAAAATCAAAATTTTCCATAGAATTAAAATATAATCAAAGGAAAATCAACCAAAAATCACAAAAAAAAAATAAATGTAAAAAAAAAAAACAAAGAAATTTGTAGTTTAATAATTTCTGTGTATGCAACAAAAATACTTAACAGAGATTAGGTGGCAAGAAATGGCTTACTTTGGAGATGCTAACAATTTTTGTGTTTGTTTTTTTCTTGGAATAAAATGGTTGATAGGAAGAGAATGGAGTCAGAGAATGGAGTAAGAGAAAGTTGATTTAAAGCTGAAAGGAAATTGCATGGGAAATATTGAAAAGACGGCATTGGTAGTTACTTTGGTAATAAAAGTTAAAAAATAAAATTTCTATGGAAATAAAACTATAATTGGAAGGAAGAAAGAAAGAAAGATAGAAAGACAGAAAGACAGATAGAAAGAAAGAAAGAAAGAAAGAAAGAACGAAAGAAAGAAAGAAAGATAGAAAAAAAGAAAGATAGAAAGAAGGAAAGAAAGACAGAAAGAAAGAAAGAAAGAAAGAAGGAAAG
>NC_043008.1:37345889-37358389 GCF_006345805.1 Octopus sinensis
ATTCAACTGTTATATATATATCTTTGTTGTGTTTTTTTCTTTGTTAGTGTTTGGATTACTATATATATATATATATATATATATATATATATATATATATAATTGGTCAGTAGTTGTATATCTGAATATAAGCACACTTGAAAACATTAGAGCAGTAATATTTAGAAGGTTGTTTGCTATGACCAGTTAGAGAGTGACCAGTGCATTCACATCAATAAAGTACTTTACTGTATAGCCAACTCATAAAACTCAAATGGTCAGAGGCACATACCTCTCTACAACTTTAGTGGTGGTGGTGATGGTGGGGGAAAGATGTTATGGTCAGTTAATTTTGAAAACGAAAATATTCCAGCCTGTCGTGGACACAAGTGGAACTGATCTAAGGTGAGGCAGAGAATAACTCTGCCTCACCCAAGGTTTTGCCAGTAGAGTTTTGTTCCAGAATTTATTTGTTTACAAAAATTAACTAACCATGATGCATTCCTTCCTCCAGTTGTAGAGAGGTTAGGTGTCTCTGGCCATTTAAGTGTAATGAATTATATATTCAGCTGTTTTATTTGTGAAACCAATGATCATTCTTTAACTGGCCAATTGCTGATGATCATTATGCTTCAGATGAAGAGTTTACCCTTACATGGGCAACAAAAGTGATTTGGACAATTAAACTGGTGAAACTGATGAGGAAAGTACTAATTCAGGTGAACAAATAAGGTAGTTGAGAAAAAGGACTTTTATTAATAATCACTTGAATTTTTTTTTTTGTGATTCTGTCCATTAGTTTGCCTGCAATTGTTACTCTTGAGTTGTATATGCAACTATTTTCTTCTTTTTGTTTAGGAGCCCAGGTGGAGGGTAAAGTTAGAAATAGGAGCCAGGGTCAAAGAGGTATAATTTTACACCCTTCTATGTACACTAACTTCTCTGATTACTACCCATCTTTTAACTTTAATACTTTAGTTTTATCTTAATCACATACTAACATCATCATCTTCATTACCAAATACCATAAATTTGTAATATTTTCTAAACTCATCATGTCTTCTAAATATCATACATGTTGCTGCTCTATTCATGTCTGCAGTCTGTTCAGCTTAACATTAAACTATAAATACCCAGATAGCTATTTTTAACCATATTCTATTTTAATCAAAAGTAATTAGTTTTATTTGACCGTTAATTTAAATAAGATGATCAAAACTAACAGTCTTTATGAGTTGTCATGCCATGCTGTTTATGAAGCGTAATTTGATGCCATTGCAGAGGTCTCGCATTTTATTGTCTCAGATGTGAACTTTTCTCTATGTTGTATAAATTTAAAAATCATATATCATAACTTACTTGCCGATTTAATTTCTAGAGCAATGGATTATATTTAGACATAAAATGGAGAGGAAAACATTCTTACAAATAGCATGTATGGAAAAGTTTTGGCTATATAAATATCATCGTAATCATCATCAATTAATGTCCATTTTCCATGCTGGCATGGGCTGGATAGTTTGATCAAAAACTGGTAGGCTGTGGAGCTGCACCAAGTTTCAGTCTGATTTGGATACAGCTGGATACCCTTCTTAACACCAACCACTTCAAGAGTGTTGTGGGTGCTTTTTACATGTCACCAGCATGGGTACCAGTTATGAAACACCAGTATCGGTCATGACTACGATCTCACTTGGCTTGACAAGTCTTCTCAAGCATGATATATTGCCAAAGGTCTTGGTCACTTGTTACTGCCTCCACGAGGCCCAAAGTTTGAAGGGTGCTTTTTAACTATGTGCCACCAGCACGGGTGCTAGATATGCAACGCTGGGATCGGCCACAACTACGATTTCTCTTGACTTGAAAGGTTTTCTCAATTACAGCATATTGCCAAACAACTGAAGAGTACATTTTACATGCCACTGGTATGAGTGCCAGTTACGTGACATTGGAACTGGACATGAATCAATTTCACTTGGCTTCATGGGTCTTCTCAAGCATGACATATTGCCAAATGTCTCATCCACTTGTTATTACCTCCATGAGGCCCAATGTTTGAAGATCATGCTTCATCACCCCGTCTCACGTCTTCCTGAGTCTACATCTTCAATAAGATCCTTCCACAGTTAGAGATTGGCACTTCTTCACACAGCTGTCCTCTGTGAGGTTGTCTCTCTTGCCAACTTTTCTCAAGATACTTACACTTTGTCATACATGCATACTGACATTGCACACAGGCATCGTACTATCTGCCTTTCATTCTGAAGGAGAGGCCCTTTATTACCAACAGAGGTTGGAGCTCTCTGAACTTTGCCTAGCCTATTCTTAGTCTAGTAGCTACACTCTTGGAGCATCCACCTCTGCTTTTAACTTTGTCACCTAGACAATGAAAGCTATCAACTATGCTGGTATGGTCATGTGATGCATATGGACGAGGCCAGCTGTATAAAGAAGTGCTGATCTCTAACTGTGGAGAGAACCTGTGGTAGAGGTAGACTCAGGAAGAAATGAGACAAGGTGGTGAAGCATGACCTTCGAACTTTGGGCCTCACAGAGGCAATAACTAGTGACCAAGACTTTTGATGATATGCTGTGCTTGAGAAGACCTGTCATGTCAAGTGAAATCGTAGTTTGATGCTGATGCTGGTGTCATGTAACTAGCACTCATGCTGGTGGCATATAAAAACCCCCTTTCAAGCATTGGGCCTCATGGAGGCAAAGTGGCTGAGCTCTTTTCGAGTGTTGGGCCTCACAAAGGCAATGACTGAGACCATTAGCATTATGTTGTACTTGAGAAGAAGACCCATCAAGCTGAGCAAAATCGCAGTCATGGAAGATACCAGTGTCATGCAAACGGTACTCATGCTGGTGGAATGTAAAAGCACCCATTACACTCATGGAGTGGTTGGTGTTAGGAAGAGCATCCAGCCATAGAAACCATGCCAAATCAAACTGGAGTCTGGTGCAGCCTTCCAGCTTGTCAACCCATGCCAGCGTAGATAACACACGTTAAATGATGATGATCATTATGATGATGATGATGGTTATAATGATGATGATGATGATGATGATGATGATGATGATCATCATCATCATCATCATCATCACTTCTATCCCTATCTTCTTTGACCTCACTTATTGAATCTAACTCTGAAAATATTTACTTATTTACATCAATGAATGTATTTCACTTGAAATTCTGTAAGTTTTCAACAGTGGATTAGCAGCGACAGCTAGCATGCCAAGCTACTCCAGACTGATGAAGAGCAATAACACTGAAACTAGTCTCTGGAGGGCTGGTTTTGCTGGGTGGAGGTGCCTGTCTCTCCTGTTTGAAAAAACTTAAGGACACAGAACAGTTCTTTTGCATAGCCAACTAGAAACGGTGTTTCTTGAGACTAAATAACACTAACATTCCTCCCATTCCTGGGACTGCCACATTAAGTTGGCAACAAGCCATCATTTAATTATTTAATTATTTAGCAACTAATGCAGTCAGTTTTGAGAATTTGGAAGATAACTGTCAGAATTCATAACTTTTGAGACATCCAGCTTATTTTAAAGTTGGTTAGTCCTCTCCAAATCCTAAATTCTTAAAAAGATGGTAGGTTTTTTTGTTGACATGCTGCAGTATTTCTGGTGGTAGAATGAGAAGACATCGGGTAATCAGACTGTATTTCTTTCATACTCCTCTCTTTTATTCTTATGTTACTGAAAAAAGAAAAATCTCATTGAATCATACTTTGTATTCCACCTCTCTGAAGGTGGGGATGGCATGGCAATGATAGAATAATAACAAATATATATATAGGGAAAGATTTAATCAACAATTGTCTTAAGTTAGAATAAAGGTATTATGGCAAAAACGAAATGACAGAATGTGTGTACTGACGGAGATAAATGAGCAATATAATTAATTATTAGCACCTATGAGTCATTTGTTTTCCATAGCAATTGGGATATTGAAGCTTTTATAAGAATAATTTATAACAGATGTGAACTCTTGGAAGAAGTCTTTATTGCTTTGGCTCTGGGGATAAAGGACTGAGCAGGTGAAAAAATTTTAAAGTAAAAGTTTGTTTTATTTTTACAAGATAGTTACAATTAGTCCATATGTATGTATGTATGTATGTATGTATGTATGTATGTATGTATGTATGTATGCATGTATGCATGTATGTATGTATGTATGTATGTATGTATGTATGTATGTATGTATGTATGTATGTATGTGTATATGTAATGAGTGAGATTTACTTGTGTGTGTGGGTTTGTGTGTGTGTGCATGCACATGTGTGTGTAATTTGTTCCAATTGATAAAAGTAATGGTTGTGCCTAAGGTGAAACAGAGACATTCATTTCTGAGGCTAATCTTCAGGATAATGATTAGAACTACGTAATTTCCTTTCCAATTTCCAACTTGCGGCACCCTGTGACACAATATAAAATTGTTCTTTTTAAACAATTTAAACCTACAAAGAATCCACCAACAGCCAACAACCTAACTTAAATACACTTCCTCTCCATACAATTGTCTTTGATTCAACTCTTAGTTTCCATGAACGAAACCACATGTAGTTTTGCATTTCATTTTGCAATTACCATTCTTCATAGTTGAAATGAAGAAAATAAAAGACGATCTTTGGGTTTCTTACTGCCAATAAAAGTAGTAACATGTTGTGTCATCTTTTATGCTGAATTTTCATTTAAAATGCCAAACCTTCAATATTCTTATAGGTAACTTTATTAGAAGTGCCAAAATTTAGATTGACACCTGAAATTAGATTGCCAAAACGTTTGCTTGGCCATATTTCTTAAAATTCATATTTAAGATAATCAAGTTGTTTTATTTATAATCATTTATTATTTTATTTTTCTTTGTATTTGTCTCTTAAATTAAGATTAGCAGTAGTTGAAAATATTTAAAAGTATCAATTCTTTTGTTTGCTACTGTAGGTGAAACTGTTCTAGCAATGTAAAATTGGTTTCAAATTTTGCCACAATGTTAGTAATTTTGAGGGGAGGGGCTAAATCAATTACATCAACCCCAGTATGCAACTAGTAGTTATTTTATTGACTCCCTAAAGGATGAAAGGCAAAGTTGATCTCAATGGAATTTGAACCCAGAACATAAATATGGGTGGCATTTGCCCAGCATGCTAATGCTTCTGCCAGTTCCCCACCCCATGAGTTATGTAATACTGATTAATTTTTCATTAGATCAAGTTTTATTGAAGAGGTGTTATAGATTTCTGAGTCACCTCTTCTGGTATTTACTCAGTCTTCTGCTGCCCAGACAGATTAAAAGTCAAAGTTTGAACTTTAAAAGGAGAAGCTGTCAGTGTGAAATTTCACCTTTGTTCTTCATAAATAAAAAAAATAATAAATAAACGTTCCTTCTCGAGCCATGCCAGGCTCATAAGGGCCAGTTTCCCAGCTTCAGTGGCATAGAAATTCCCCACCTGGATGGGACGTAGAAATTCCCCACCTGGTCCTTCGCAGGATTACTCATTTTTGCCAGCTGCGTGGACTGGAGCAATGTAAAATGAAGTGTTTTACTCAAGGACACAATGCATTGCCTGGTCTAGGAATCGAAACCACAACCATACGATCATAAGTTCAACACTCTAAACACTAAGCCACGTGCCTCTACTTTGTTCTTCATAGATGCAAACATAGATATGTGGTTAAGAATTTTGGTTTGCAATCACAGTGTCCTAAGTTCAATCCTGCTATGTATCACTTGGGTAACTGTCTCCTATTACTGTGTACAAGCCCAGCATGTGCATGTGATTGTCTTTGTCTATTCTCCACCCCTGCTTGACAATCAGTGTTGGTTTGTTTAAATTCCCACAGCGTAGTGGTTCAGCAATAGAGAATGATAGAAGAAGTACTTGATATAAAATATTAGTTCTAGAGTCAATTTTTCCTCATGACAAATAACAAATAAAAATCAAAAGGCAAAAGATAATTTCACCATACTCATTTGTATATGTTTGACAATAATAATATTGATTGCAAACAAAATGTTTATGAAATAAGAGAAGACAAGCATTAGACAATTATTTTATTCATTGGAAATTGCTAGCTTTACTTCGTAATGGAAGAATTAGTTATCTAAGGAGGTTGTCAAGTCCACAATAAGCAGCAGTTTAGGAACATAGTGGATAAATATTGGAAGAATATTAAATTTGAAACGCCTTTGTAATTAATGTATTGAAAAAGCTGATTACAACATAGACAGATTTGCAAATTTTCTCTATTATTTATTTATTATATCTTTTAATTTATCACTTCCATTTGTTTGATATTTGTTCAGAGTTGTCTTTTGTGGAATGAGCTGCAGGACTAGGACTCCTCTGTTAGGTAGATTCATGATTATTATTATCGTTATTGTTTTAATGCCTACTTTTCCATGTTTGCATGAGTTGGATAGAGTTGCTGCAGATTTTCTACAGTTGGATGCCCTTCCTGTTGCTAACCCTCACTTGTTTCCAAGTAAAGTAATATTTTTCCCAATCTGGATGTATTTTTGCAGAATATTTGAAATGAATGATACTGCTCATATGACAGTGACACTCATTTACGACTATCACACAATGTCAATACAAAGAGACATGAGCATACACACATACTCACGCACATATGCATATATATATATATATTATATATATATATATATATATATATATATATGGAAAAAAAAGTCAAGATAGAAAATGCGAAAATAATTTTATAAAAACATTTCAGTACCGGTTTCAGTCATTGAGACTGAATTGTCTTTTGTGGCTGCTGAAGTGGACTAAAGGGTTATAATGGGGACAGTTGAATGCAGTTCAGTGATCAGGTTCTTATACTTGAAAGGCTGTACACCAAAAGAGACGTTCAATGAGATGAAAGAAGTTTATGGTGATGATACACCATCATGCGACATAGTCAACCACTGGCATCAGCAGTTCAAATGTGGTTGGACATTGGTGGGAACTGCTCCTATTCTTGGACAACCACATTCCACCATTGCTGTCGACACCATCCATGAAGTGGAGGCTGTCATTTTGGAGGATCACTGTATAACTATTTGGCAACTAGCCCAAGAAGGAAGGTAAGTGTAGGGTTTGTGGAAAAAATCCTTCATGACCATTTGCACATGTGGAAGTTGTCTGTGCAATGGATTCCCTGGATGCTCAAACCTTTTAAGAAGCAGGAATGAGTCAATTGCTCCGAGGCTCTTTTGGCAATGTGCCAAGAAAACGAGGACTTTTTCGGCAGACTTATCACACAGGATGAAACATGGGTCCAGCACTGTGATCCTGAGACTAAAATCTAGTTGAAGCAATGGAAGCATGATAACTCACCACCTCCAAAGAAGGCTCATGTCCAATCCTCAGCAGGCAAGGTAATGCTCACAGTCTTTTGGGACCAGTGAAAAGTAGTAATGATGATGATGGATTTTCTGGCAAAGGGCACTGCAATTAATGGGGCATATCATGATTCTCTGCTGCAGAAATTGCAGGATGTCATCAAAGCAGAGAGGCGTAGCATGCTGACCAAAGGAGTCTACCTCTTCCAAGACAACACCTCAGTTCACAATGCACATGTTGCCCAGATGAAAGCACACTGCTGTGGCTATGAAATCCTTCCATATCCTTGCACCACTTGACTCCCAACATTGCAAACTCTTTCCAACCAAGTTTTTTTTGAAGGGGAAGCATTTTTCGGATGATGATGAACTTATTTCTGAGGTAAAGTCTTTGCTCTAGACACAACCTACCGACTTCTACAGATGAGGTCTTCACAGCTGCGTAAAGCAATGGAGCAATGTGTCATCATTGGTGGTGGCTATGGAGAGAATTGTGCTGAGTTTCATTTATCTCAATCATTAGGAAGTGGGCCAGGGGAAATATTTAATGAACTCTCCTCATACATACACACACGCACAAACACACTTAATGAAGATGTACATACACACACACACATATCTATACATATAAATTTATATATATATATGTATACATACACACATATATATACATATGCATATATACATATGTGGAGGCGCGTGGTTTAGTGGTTAGGGAGTCAGTATCATGATTGTAAGTTTGTGGTTTTGATTCCTGGACCGGGCGACGCGTTGTGTTCTTGAGCAAAACACTTCATTTCACGTTGCTCCAGTCAACTCAGCTTGCAAAAATGGGTAACGCTGTGATGGACTGGTGTCCCGTCCAGGTGGGGAATGCATACACCATTGAAACCAGGAAACCAGGCCCATGAGCCTGGCTAGGCTTTAAAAGGGTGCATTTATTATTTTATTATATATACATATATATAAATATAGATTGTTTAAAGTGATGCACAAATTTTGTATCGTAAGGAAAAGGAGGTGGTCAGAATTTTGGAAAATTCTTTAATAGCATTTCATCAGTTCAACACTTCAGAAAGTTTTACAGAAAATTTTTTTACCTTTTATACAAATCGAAAAGATGTTGTTGTTTTGTTTTGTTTAGAAAAGGAGAGGGCAGGGAGAAAAGGAGGAGGGGGAGAGAGAGAGAGGAAGACAGAGAGGATAGAAAAAAGAAAGGAAAGCAAAAAGAAAGAATGTATTTGAGGATGGTCTGTGATTAACAGGTGCTTGATGATTAATGATATTTCAAGATGTTCACACACACACACCCAAACACAAACACACACACATAAACACACACACACACACATGTAATGAGCTTCTTTCAGTTTCCATCTAGCAGATCCACTCATGATGCTTTGGTTAGTATTCTGACACTAACCCCAGGTGTGCCTTGCAGTGGAACTGAACTGAAAGCTATGTGTTTAGGAAGTAAACCTCTTAGGCATATAGCCATGCTTGCATCAATTCTTAATGGCACAGCCATCCATGCCTTGTGAAAACCAAAACATATAATGCTGCCCTTGAAGTCTACGTAACTGTGAGATTTGGCTGTTCATCCAACCTGGATCAGCTTGGATAATCAAATAGAAATGTTAACAATCTACACGTCCAGTGTAACCAGAAATCCACACTGAGTTTTATGAAGCATGTGACCATGCTAATACTGACATCTCTTGCCATCTCACCATTAACGTGCACTCAAGTGCGATAAGGTGATATTTCATGCTTCAATGACTTTGCTGCCCAAATTAATTTGGTTTCCTGTATTCACCTTTTGTTTTTGTATTGTGCAATAACCACCTCTTTCCCATACATGCCGGTTTAAGAAGGTGTAGATGAGAGGTGAGTATGTTAGTATCTGCATGTGTGTGTGCGTGTGCATGTGTGTGTATGTGCATGTGTGTGTATGTGCATGTGTGTGTATGTGCATGTGTGTGTATGTGCATGTGTGTGTATGTGCATGTGTGTGCATGTGCATGTGTGTGTATGTGCATGTGTGTGCATGTGCATGTGTGTGTATGTGCATGTGTGTGTATGTGCATGTGTGTGTATGTGCATGTGTGTGTATGTGCATGTGTGTGTATGTGCATGTGTGTGTATGTGCATGTGTGTGCATGTGCATGTGTGTGTATGTGCATGTGTGTGTATGTGCATGTGTGTGTATGTGCATGTGTGTGCATGTGCATGTGTGTGTATGTGCATGTGTGTGTATGTGCATGTGTGTGTATGTGCATGTGTGTATGTGCATGTGTGTGCATGTGCATGTGTGTGTATGTGCATGTGTGTGTATGTGCATGTGTGTGCATGTGCATGTGTGTGTATGTGCATGTGTGTGCATGTGCATGTGTGTGTATGTGCATGTGTGTGTATGTGCATGTGTGTGCATGTGCATGTGTGTATGTGCATGTGTGTGCATGTGATGTGTGTGTATGTGCATGTGTGTGTATGTGCATGTGTGTGCATGTGCATGTGTGTGTATGTGCATGTGTGTACATGTGCATGTGTGTGGTATGTGCATGTGTGTGTATGTGCATGTGGTGTATGTACATGTGTGTGCATGTGCATGTGTGTGCATGTGCATGTGTGGTGTATGTGCATGTGTGTGTATGTGCATGTGTGGTATGTGCATGTGTGTGTATGTGCATGTGTGTGTATGTGCATGTGTGTGTATGTGCATGTGTGTGTATGTGCATGTGTGTGTATGTGCATGTGTGTGCATGTACATGTGTGTGCATGTGCATGTGTGTTATGTGCATGTGTGTGTATGTGCATGTGTGTGTATGTGCATGTGTGTGTATGTGCATGTGTGTGCATGTGCATGTGTGCATGTGCATGTGTGTGTATGTGCATGTGTGTGTATGTGCATGTGTGTGCATGTGTGTGCATGGCATGTGTGTGCATGTACATGTGTGTGTATGTGCATTGTGTGTATGTGCATGTGTGTGCATGTGCATGTGTGTGCATGTGCATGTGTGTGTATGTGCATGTGTGTATGTGCATGTGTGTGCATGTGCATGTGTGTGCATGTGCATGTGTGTGCATGTGCATGTGTGTGTATGTGCATGTGTGTGTATGTGCATGTGTGTGCATGTGCATGTGTGTGTATGTGCATGTGTGTGTATGTGCATGTGTGTGTATGTGCATGTGTGTGTATGTGCATGTGTGTGCATTTGTGGCAGGTGCTTGTTGCAGTAAATTAATGAAATCTTGTGATACAAGTCTATTCAAACTAAATACTTACAATATGGGTGAAAATGAACAGAAAATCCTGCAGAAAAAAACAACCACACTAACTGAATTATTTCTATTGAATTAATTACTTATTATTACCAATGCCAATGGATGCTGCAGAGGCAGCAATGTCTCTGAATCTGGTATTGTAATTCATTTCACATCTAGCCAACCTCCCCCCTCTCTGATGTTTCTCTTCCTGCTTAGTTATATAGTGTTTTTTTGTTTCCCCCTACCTGTTCTGCTCCTCTTTATGTCTTGCAACTAATTTGACGACCTGGATAATGTCAGTGGCACAGGAAAGAGAAAGAAATCTCTCAGTACATGTTGTTAGGTGGTCGGCACTGGAGCTTGGCACAGCCCAGAAGCTAGGACCCTACCAACATGGAAAATGGACATCACCATCATCCTTTAGGATGATAGTGATGATAATGATGATGATGATGATGATGATGATGGTGGTGGTGGTGATGATGATGATGATGATGACGATGATGATGATGATGATGATGATGATGATGTGTGTGCGTGCATGTGTCTCCAAAATGGAAACAAACATCATTCCTCCATATGATCGGCTTAAAAAATTGTTAAGATATTAAGTTATTATTCTTAGCATGAAACCTTATGGTAGCCTGAATACACAAATAAAAAAATTCTATCCACCAATGCAGTGTTGAGCACTCATTTTCATCATTAAACATTTATGTGTATATACTCATATAATATATATGTGTGTGTATGTGTGTCTGTGTGTATGTGTGTTTGTAGATGTATATATATATATAAAGTTATAAATGATGAGAGAAAGAATATGATGAAATTTATTTACTATAAGAAAATTCAAATATCAAATAGCACAACAAATTATCTTGTTACTTAAGGCATGTAAAGATAATTTGGATTAGTAATACATCCTCAGTTATAAATGATGAGAGAAACAGTATGATGAAATTTATTTAAACATAAGAAAATTCAAATATCACAACAAAATGTTTCATAACTTAAAGCATGTAAAGATAATTTGGACTGGTAATAACATTGCATATAAATTACTACATGTCTGCAATAATACAAAAATTCATTTAAGACAATGCAGACATTAAGCTACATCCTCAGCTGAAAGAAAAATCTTAGTTGGATACTAAAATCTCGTCATAACTTTTCAAGAACAGAAAGTCAATATATATATATACATATATATATATATATATATACATACATACATACATACATACATACATACATACATACGTACATACATACATACATACATACATACATACGTACAAAGTATTAAAATTTTTAATCTTTGGATTTTTTAAAATATGCTAAGCCACTGCTTTTAATTGAATAATATCAATTTCTACCCTCATCATTTAATTTTCAATACATACATTCATCTCTCTCTCTCTCTCTCTCTCTCTATATATATATATATATATATATATGTGTGTGTGTGTGTGTGTGTGTGTGTATGTATGTATATATATTTATATATACACACACACACACACACACACGTATACTCTCTTAACATGGCCAACATAACCTCGAAAAAGAGAACTACTCAACATCATTGAATACTGTCAGTGTCACAGGTTTTCTCTTGGTGTTTCCCTTTCCTAGAGAGATATTGTGACAGCAACAGAGGGGCCACCCATGCTCAGTGGGCCAGCTGCACGCCTGGACACCAACCCAGGTATTTCTACATCCCTCTGCATACATACATGCATTCAAACACATGTACACATATTTTTGGATGGCCATTGACTGCTCATGAACTCTTCCACCCTTTGACAGGTCTTATCTTTCATGTTCCAGGGTATCCAATAACCAAACTCCTACATGTATGTATGTATGTATGTATGTATGTATGTATGTA
>NC_043008.1:37363389-37393389 GCF_006345805.1 Octopus sinensis
CTCTCCACTCCAGGTCTACTCAGGTTTGTCTGCTTCTCTCCTGGTTTAAAGGTTCATTTAATCTCTCTTTTGCTCTCTTTTACTTGTTTCAGTCATTTGACTGTGGCCATGCAGGAGCACCACCTTTAGTCGAGCATATTGACCCCAGGACTTATTCTTTGTAAGCCTAGTACTTATTCTATCAGTCTCTTTTGCCGAACCGCTAAGTTACAGGAATGTAAACACACCAGCATTGGTTGTCAAGCGATGTTGGGGGGACAAATACAGACACACAAACATACACACACACATACATACATATATACATATATACAACAGGCTTCTTTCAGTTTCTGTCTACCAAATCCACTCAAGGCTTTGGCCAGTCCGAGGCTATAGTAGAAGACACTTGCCCAAGGTGCCACGCAGTGGGACTGAACCCAGAACTATGTGGTTGGTATGCAAGCTTCATACCACACGGCCACTCCTGCGCCTATTAATCAAACAAATCAATTACTTAATTGATTGAATGTTAACCAATTGACTAATAAAGATAAAAGAGGTGAAATATAACCAGTGCATGTGTTTATTATCATTGGCAAAATAACCCACCAATTTACAACAAAATATGTTTCATCACACAAGTTCACATGAAGAATCTTGCTAGCAAGTACAGAAACAAAATATTTAAAAAAATTTGTTTTCTATGAATCATTTAGCTTTCAGAAAGTACAACTTCATCTTAAAGTACATTTATGCAATTTTCTCTAAAATATAAACCTGCAACTCATGTATAATGGCAGTGATTAGCTACAGGTTTTTTTATATATATATACATATATATATACATTATGATTTTAGTAATTTTTAATTTTTGTAATTTTTTCCAATAAATGATTTAAGAAAATACATTGTTAATTCTTATTTTCATACATAAAAGGTATATGATATATATGTGTTTTCACATGCGTACATTTGTGTGTGTATGTATGTGTGTGTGTGTGTGTGTATGTGTATATATGTATGTTTGTACATGTATATTCATGAGTGTGTGTGTATCTAGGCATGTGTCTTTATGAGTGTGTTTGCATGTGTGTTCATGAGTATATATACATTTATGTGTGAACACATGTAGGTGTTCATGCGTGTATTTGTGTTTGCTTGCTTGCATGTGTGTGTTTGTGTATGTGCTTGTGTGTGTGTGTTTGTGTGAGTGAGAGAGAGAGGAAATGTGTGTAAATCTGTGCATAGGGCGTAAAACGGGCTCCTTTCTCATCCCAGTTTCATATTAACACAATATAGTTACCTTATCTCTTTATTGTATTACTACCCTTACCAACAACAGATAAGTTCTATCATGGATGCACATCCATGGATGCTCATCCTCCCACATGTGCAAATACATGCACACACATGCATAAATGCCTGCTTACATGTGCATATATGTGTGCTCATATATACTCCTATATACAAACATCCATTCACACACAAAACACAAAAATGGTTAATCTGTATTTCTATCAAAATCTAATTTATAAAACGCTCATTTTATCATATAATCGAATTCTCCAAACTGCTTATATAATTTTTGCAGTTTTTGCCGTAAAAATTTTGCTTAAGACAAGACTGTCGACTTTATTTTCCTTACAAACTATACATCAAAGCAGCTTTGATTTCTCTTCTCAGTCAAGCAAGGAAATACATGTGCTTTTCAGCAGCGTTTCTTTAATTTAAATTACATTTTGGAAGGTTTAATCTATTTGAAAATAACCTGACAAATTCTTGATATAAAAAGTATATTTCATTGCCAGTTTTTTTTTTATTTCCCCTCACTACTCATCAATTTCTATAATATTGAAGGCCTGTACATTGCCTTTTCGGTAATGTAAGCTTTCAGAGCCTTACTTTCCAGTTGAAAGTCTTATGCTAAAAGGAATGTTTGCAAAAGCTGAATATGCGCTTCATTATCATCGTTGCCATCATCATTGTTGATCGCAGTCACCACCATCAAAATCATCATCATCATCATCACCACTACACATTATCAATGTCGTCATCATCATCATCATCAGTATCACCATCGTCATTGTACCATCATCATCATCATCATCATCATCATCATTGTCATTGTCGTTGTCATTATTATCATTGTCCTCCTCTTCTGCTTTTCCTCCTCCTCCTCTGCTTTCTCCTTCTCCTCCTCTACTTTCTCCTCCTCCCCTCTCCTGCCCAGTCTCTTTACTCCTCGTTTTAATGTCCACTTTCCCATGCACACATGACTCAGATGGAATTTCATTGAGGCAGATTTCCACAGGTGGATGCCTTGCCTGTCACCAACCCTCATCTGTTTCCAAGCACAGTAATAGATTTCCATGGCTAAACATGTTTTTGTGGCAGATTGGAAATAAACAACACTTGCATGATGGTGATGCTCATTTCCATCTATCATGTGATGTTGAGACGAAGACACACACACACGCACACACACACACACACACACATGCACACACACATACACATGCCTGTATGCACATACACATATGTACAATGGGCTACTTTCAGATTTCATCTACCATATCTACTAACAAGGATTTGGTTGGCCCAAGGCTAATGTAGAAGACACTTGCTCCAAAGTGCCATTCAGTGGGACTGAACCCAGAACCATGTTGTGAAGCAAACTTCTTACTATGCTGCCATGTTTGTGCCTATATACATACATACATGATGGCTGCCCCACTCGTTATCAAGTATGGCCATTGCACGAGGCTTATCTGTTAACCGTGCTGTGATCGAATGTGACTTTTTAGCCCAGCTAAAGATCTACAATGTCTTGTACAGAATTGGCAGCTAAAACCTTTACTGGCAATATATGGCTGTAGTTGTAATTAGGCTTCATGTACCTTTGCATGTCATTTAAGTCCTCCTGCCGAATCACACTCCCTTCCACATGCCTGACAGATATGATTAGTATGGTGTGTAGCACCATCACCAGTAGCTTGGTAGTCAATCATCGGTCTCGCTTTATGACTATGAAGATGACTCTTGAGTCCAGCTTTACTGATTCAGGGTCTTGCACAGACACTGCACATCAGCATCATAGGAAGACCCTAACCATCTGGAAGTGCAACAGTGATACAATTTCTGACATCTCTCCTCACTTTCTCATGTGCAACTCGAGAGTTCTCAAAAATAGCCGTCCCCTCATGCACAATCCTTCTCCACCTACTACAGTCAACAGCTATGCCCTCCAATGTGTCAGGAGAGATGCTAGCATCTCCCAAGGAAGCCTTCAGCAAGTCTTTATACCTCTTTTTTGGTTTATGTGGAGATCATTTTCCTTTAGCTAATTCTCCATAAAAGAGTTGCTTTGGCATCCTTGAATCTTTCATCCTGACCAGATGGCCACTCCATCTGAATCTTTGCTTCAACACATAAGCTTCTATACTTACACACCGAGAGCCTTCCAATATCTCAAGATCACTGATGTGTTCCTCCCACTTAATGCCATGGATCCTTCTGAGGCACATCTGATGGAAACGTTCCAATTGTTTAAGGTGGTATCGATATGTGACCCAGGTCTTGCAGGCATAAAGAAGAGCAAATCTCGTCTCAGATAAAGCAACGATGTCAAGATGATAGCATCGAAGCTACTTCACAACAAGATCAGTCCTTTGTTCAGGACATTCTGAGGAATCCCGGCCAAGCAGTGTCCATACATTCCAACAGCCAATATTCAATATTTTATTAGGTTCTATCACAGTAACACGATGATGGCCAGGTTCAGACTGTGATGCTCTGGAGCCCCTGCCGAGTCAGACTCTTTCATCTGATGTGGTTCCAGAGTCCTTACTGCCATTTATTTCTATACTGTTTTGGTACATCATTTATTGCTTGCTCTTTAAGGCTACAGCCAGCCATTCAGTTGAAACTCACAGCAATATCAACAATCATCAATTAATTAGTTAATTAATTAATCAATCAAATAATCAATGTTGTTATCGTGCAATGCCTGTGCAAGAAAATTTTTTTTAATGTGAGGAAAGGCTGTGCACTGAGTCAATCCCACTCACTAAGCAACAGCAGCCATAACCTGAAAAGAAGAACAAGTCAACATCATTAATAACCACTGAGCTGCATGTTTTATGCCAGAGTTATCCCAGTTACCTGAGTTGCTTTCTTCTAGAAGGATGCCCTAACAAAGGCTAGGAGTCCTTCATTCCTTATGGCTTAACTGTGCAATTAGTCCAATTATTTCTATGTCCCCATGCAAAATACAGCCATAAGCTAGATAAAATAGATATAAGAAAGAACAAAAAAAAAGAAAAGCTACATACGATATATGAAAATTATTGATATACAATATATACATAAAACATACGATATAGAATACATAAAAATATATATAATGAGCAAACTATAAAAATATACAATATATAAATTTACATACATACATACATACATACATACATATATATATAATGGATAATAAAACGAATGGTTTACACCTGGTAGCTTACTGGTAAAGCATGGCCACTTTCACAGTGGGTTGATGGTTTAAGCTTCTAGAAATTAGTAAGAATTTGTAAGAATAGTAAATAGTAGATATAGAGAGCTACTATGCTACTATCAAACTGGTCATTCTTAACCAAGCCCTGATTTTTAGCATGAAAGATTCTGATTTGGTTTCTATGGCTGGATACCCTTCCTAATGTCAACCACTTTACAGAGGGTACTGGATGCTTTTATGCAGCACCAGCAGGAGTGCTTTTTATGTAGCACCAGCAACCATGATTGTGCAAGATTAGGAATGGTCAGTTGAAGAGGAATGCAGCAAGAATGACCATGCACACACATCCTCCTCATCATTTAACATCCGCTTTCCATGCTAGCATAGGTTGGATGATTTGACTGAGGTCTGGTGAACCAGATGGCTGCACCAGGCTCCAATCTTGATCTGACAGAGTTTCTACAGCTGGATGCCTTTCCTACTGCCAACCACTCTGAGAGTGTAGTGGGTGCTTTTACATGCCACCGGCACGAGGGCCAGTCAGGCAGTACTGGCAATGACCTCACTTGAATCTTTTTGACACCACATGTCACCAGCACAGGTGCCAGTAAGGTGATGCTGGTAATGATCACGCTCGAATGGTGCCTTTTATGTGCCACCAGTACGGAAGCCAGTTAGCTGCTCTGGCAATGATCACGCTCGGATGGTCTATGTATGTTTATATAATATATGAAGGCCTTCCTTACAGTTTCCATGTACCAGATTTATTCACAGGTCATCGGTCAGCTTAGCGATATAAGAGAAGACCCTTGGTCAAGCTGTGGCACAATAGAACAGAACCTGAAAACACATGGTTACGAAGTAGTCTTCTTTATCACACAACCACACCTGTGCCTTAGAGCCTGTGTAAGCGTAACAAAAAAGAAGAAAGAGAAAAAAAGAAAAAGCAAGCATACATTACATAAAATTATCCAGGTTGTAGAGTTTAGTTTCAATAAAAGATAGATTATTATATTTTTCTTCCTCCTATAACAACAGATATGTTTTTCTTTCATCCTGTAAATATTTTTGATTTTTAACCTCTTTGTTTGGTTTCAAAATTCTCTTTTGTCTAAATTTTATTCTACTTTTCCTAAATATAGTTGTTTCTTCCATCTATTTATAATCTTTACTCGAGGGTAAAAAAATGTAAAATATATATTCTCTATGTTATTGTTTATCAATCTAATCTTTCCACTTTAAACTATATGGCTCTGTATTATTGCTTTGTCTATCTGAAGTGTTTATAACTACAAACCGAGTTTGATCTTTCAATTGTTTTTTTTTTCCTGGTCGCCCAGATATTTAATTGCTTGCTCACATAGCAATATACTTGAACAGCAACAAGCTCACTGGCTTAAACAACTGCACATGTAATGATACATAATCACTTACTCACACACTCACTCACTTACTTACATGCTATATATATATATATCTGTATGTCTATCCATCCATCCATCCATCCATCCATCCATCCATCCATCCATCCATCCATCCATCCATCTATCTATCTATCTATCTATCTATCTATCTATCTATCTATCTAAATTTATATATATATATATATATATATATATATTTATATACCAACACCACCACCACCATCATCATCATCATCATCATCATCATCATCATCATCATCGCTGTCATCATCATCATCCTTTAACATCCATTTTCCATGCTGGGAAGCTGGGAATATGGCACCAGGTTCCAATCTGATTCTGCTTGGTTTCTACGGCTTATGCTCCCCCTAATGCCAACCACTTTACAATGTGTACTGGGTGCTTTTAACATGTCACAGGCTTCCATGTGGCACCAACATGAGCTTTTGTATGGGACACCAACACATGCATTACTACATGGCACAGGCATGAGCACTTCTTACATGGCACTAACACAAGACTCTTGCAGACCAAATCTCTTTACCATGGGGAGTGACCTTAACATTTCTGGTGTGTAGGGTGTGTCTTCTTGAGTATGGCAAGGTGCCAGGTATTTTGACCCTTTGCCATTTCATCTGAAAGGTTTAGCATCCTGAAGTCATTCTTCAGTACTTCATCCAATGTATTACCAGGTCTCCCTCTTCCTTGAGTTCCATCCATTTTGAGTGAATAGTACTTCTTTATGGAGCTGTTGGTATCCATCTGCATCACATGATCAAACCAACACAGTCTGCTCCCTGCATTTAGTTCTTCTTATGCCTAACTGCTCTCTGTCACATGTGTCCCCTTACATTTCACATCCAGCAGAGCATAGTAGCTCAATTCCTCTTTAGCCTTCACATGTCCTCTGCATCCAGGACCCTCATTCCACTACCACATAGAATTGCTCTTCCTATGCCTTCTTCATACAATCTTTCTTTCACTCATAGACAGAAATCTTTGATTGCCACTCAGAGTTGCTCACTTCCAATCATCAGTTGGTTAGATGAACCCAGTTTTCCTTTGAGTATCCACTGTCTGAATTTTTTTTTTTTTTTAAATATGAAATGAAACATTATTTACAATGGATGGATATTTGTCCTCATCTTGTTTGTTATTATGTTTCAGCTGATATACCCTCTAGCCTTCATCAGCTGTCTTGGGAAAATTTCTAACTTGGGTTCTCATTCCTAAGGTATTTTCTGATGTTGTTGTTGTTGTTATTGTAATTATTATAATTATAATTATAATTATAATTATTATTATTATAATTATTATTATTATTATTATTATTATTATTATTATTATTATTATTATTATTATTATTAACATCATCATCATCATCATCATTATTATTATTCAGGCCACTGCCTGAAATTGAACTCAGAATCTTGTGGGGTTAGTAGCCCACTACACCATATGTCTGTAAATAATGTACATAATTCCTCATCTCTTAAATATAGAACTGTATGAAATGAAAGTTTGAAGAAAAATATTTAGACAGTGGATAAGAAAATGAGAGACAGTTTCTCAGATGATGATTGGAAACAAGCATCTCTGAGGACTGTAAATCAGAACCTTTAAGTTATAATGTATTAAAGAATTCTGGAACAGTGCATAATGACATGTATACTCAAGATGACTGGCCCCTCTTCTCAACCACAGAAGATTGTCAGAAATCTTGCCTGACAGAAACTGTTTTAACCCTTTAGTGTTATACCATTTATATCCCGCCTCAGCCAGTCAGAATATGCTACTGGTTTTATGTTCAAACTGTCCAGATCTGGTTTCTCTCACCTACCCTACTCTTTTACTCTTTTACTTGTTTCAGTCATTTGACTGCGGCCATGCTGGAGCACTGCCTTTTAGTCGAGCAAATCGACCCCAGGACTTATTCTTTGGAAGCCTAGTACTTATTCTATCGGTCCCTTTTGCCGAACCGCTAAGTTACAGGGATGTAAACACACCAGTATCGGTTATCAAGCGATGTTGGGGGGGACAAGTACAGACACACAAACATATACACACATACATATATATATATATACGTATATACGATGGGCTTCTTTCAGTTTCTGCCTACCGAATCCACTCACAAGGCTTTGGTCGGCCCGAGGCTATAGTAGAAGACACTTGCCAAAGGTGCCACGCAGTGGGACTGAACCTGGAACCATATGGTTGGTAAGCAAGCTACTTACCACACAGATTTAAAAAATATACAAGCACATCACTGGAATCTCAGGGCTAAGAGATAATGCACGATTAATTCAAATGAATGTGAATAAATAAGCATTACATTTGACAGAGTGATCGGAATGCTCAAGGGTTAAAACTGACAATGATAGTTTGTTTCCCCTCATCCTGAACTTAATCAAAAAGCAGCAGGGCAGTGATTGCTAAGTGTCAAGGAATATCCAATATAAGGCGGCGAGCTGGCAGAAACATTAGCACACTGGGTGAAATGCTTAGCAGTATTCCATCTGCCGTTACGTTCTGAGTTCAAATTCCGCCGAAGTCGACTATGCCTGTCATCCTTTCGGGATCGATAAATTAAGTACCAGTTATGCACTGGGGTCGATGTAATCGACTTAATCCCTTTGTCTGTCCTTGTTTGTTCCCTCTATATTTATCCCCTTGTGGGCAATAAAGAAATAAGGAATATCCAATGGGGAGAGCTGTGCACTGTTTCATTAATGCACACCGCTTCTCTAAGGTCCCATGCAAAGTTAGCCTGGAGTTGCATACATGTGTGTGTGTGTGTGTGTGTGTGGATGTGCATGGAGGTATATATGTGTGCGCATTAGTATCTCCTTGTTTTGGCATTATATGGCTGTTGTACAAAGATGTTGCCATCACACAAGAGGTATCATTTGTTTCTGATCTTCCATGTAAACAATTTTGGCCAGGGGGAAATATTACCTTCCTAGGAAATGAATGAGGGCTGGCAATAGGAAAGGCAATCAGCTGAAAAATCTGCCTCAGTAAATTCCATCTGACCATGCAAGCAAGGAAAAGCAGGTGTTAAAGTGGTCATGATGAAGATAATGATGATGGCAACTGGGATGATGATGATGATGATGATAACTGGGATGATGATGATGATGATGGCAATTGGGATGATGATGATGATGATGATCGTGATCATCATGATCATCATGGTGGAGGTGGTGTTGGTGGTGGTAGTGGTGGTGGTATTGGTGGTGGTGGTAGTGGTGGTGGTTGTGGTGGTAGTGGTGGTGATGGTAGTGGTGGTGGTGGTTGTGGTGGTGGTGGTTGTGGTGGTGGTGGTGGTGATGGTAGTGGTGATGTTGGTAATGATGATGATGATGACGATGTTGATGACAATGATGATAATGATAATTGTGGTGATGATGAAACTTTACTCAACATTGTCTCAGTTCATCTTTTGGGAATGGCTATCAGATCATCTGGAAAGAAAGATAATAGGTTTGATCAGCCATTGATTCATACTTGTAATAATGAAAGCAGCTCTGGTGTCTGTCTCAGTATTCGTGTGTAATGTAGTGTAGCAATTAAACTCTTAATCCCTTCATTACAAAATAGCATCTACAACTTTAAGAAAGAATTGCTGTCTTCTTCATCATCATCATTATGTCCCACTTTTCCAAGCTTGGATGGGTCAAACAGAATTTGTTGAAACACATTTTCTATAGCTGGATGCCCTTCCTGTTGCAAACCCTCACCTGTTTCCAAGTAAGGTAATATTCCCCCTATGACCAGATGTGTTTTACGGAAGATTCAGAATGAAGGACACTGCATGCATGATGGTGATACTTGTTTACAACTATCATGTGATGTCAAGGCAAGATTACAGCAGCTTGCACACACATTTATATATATAAGTTTATATACCAAGAAATTTAGAGGTTGTGAATCCAACCAACTAAGGGAATTACTGGTATCTTTATATATTTTATATGTAAAGCATAATATGTTATACATGTATATATATTCTTGTAATTGTCATTTTAGTAAATAAATAAATAAATTGACATAATATAATGTCTAAAAGTTGATGAACTTTTAGACATTATCTAACCTCCGCCATTGATCCCATCATTTTCTTATTGCTCTATAAGTTCATATATATATTTGGCAAAAAAAAAATGACCATCCTGAAATACAACAATATATTTATATATATGTGTATATATGTTCATGTATATGTATGAATTTATGCTTATATATTCGTGTGTATATATATACATATGTATGTATATTATCGTTTTTTTATACATACAAGGTGTGTAAGGTATTTGAGGACATACCATTTTTGGGTCATTACTGTATTTTTCGCTTACTCCGTATAATATTTATTTCAGAAAGTAATTATGGCAGACCCTCATTATGAAGAAGCATGCAGTTATTGAGGTTATAATGGCTGAGCAAAGTGATTTAGAAATATCTCGATTTTTAAAAATTGTCAGATCTTTTGTCTACAAAGTTTGTAAGGAGCTAGAGACTGAAGATGGAAATGTATCACCAATACCAAAGCATAAAATGCATTCTGAATGCTCTGAAATCATCAGAATACCTGAATTTATCCAGCAAGTCCAACAGACCATTGATTACAGTCCAAGAGGTCAATTGCAAAAGATCTCCACATGTCAGATGAACAGTCAGAAATGTTGTCCATGAAGACAGATATAAGTCTTATATGATGAGGAAAGATCAAAATGTCAGAAAAAGCATAAGAAAATCACTACATCAGATCTAAAAGGTTCTTAAACAAACTGAAAAATCCAGCAGAAGAAGATTTGATTTGGTTTTTCTCAAACAAGAAAAACTTCGATCAAGATCAAAAGGTTAACAGAAGAAATGACAGATGGTTATGTGCAGACCCTTCTGAAGTTCCAAGTGTTATGCATACAAAATTTCCTGCATCTGTCATGGTATTAGGGGTTGTCAGCAATTAAGGACATGTGATACATCTTTACTTCTTTCCACAAGGTCTTAGAGTTAACTCTGCCACCTACATTGAGGTTTTGGAAGTTATTGTTAAGCCCTGTATAAACAGTGTATGCAATGGAAGGCCATATGTGTTTCAGTAAGACTCTGTACTATCACACATGGCTCTAGTAACCCAGGAATGGATGGCTGAAAGTCTTCATAATCACATAAGCCCTAACATTTGGCTTCCTAATTCCCCAGATCTCAGTCCATTGGACTATTAAATGTGGAGCATTGCTGAGAGAGAGGTCAATGAACACACCCACAACACCAAAGATTCCTTGAAAGCTGCCATAATCAGAGTAATGTCCAAAATGAACCAGGACCACTTAATTCGAGCATGTAGATGATTTAGATCTCATATAGAACCAGTTGTTGAAGCTAAAGGTGGCTTTATTGAATAACATTATAGAAAAGAAGGTTTATTTTTATCCACATAGCATTCTTTGATAAATAAAGTTATTATCTTTTATTATATACCTGTTTTTTTTATAAACATAAATCTGTCCTCAAATATCTTATGGACTCTGTGTATACATACATACACAGGAATTTTCTTTCCTTCACCTCACGCTCTATTTGTATCATATCAAAACTAACTATGACTTAATTTTTCCTCTCACACCATCTCCGATGAAGGGAAATTATTAATTAATATTCTAGAAACAGCTGTAAGAACTTCTATCTATAAATGCTCTAATATCTATACAGCCTTGGTTTTTTATCTCATTATGCAAAAAATTCATATATACATACATACATACATATACATACACACACACACACATATATATATATATATATATATATATATATATATATATATATATATCTATATATATATATATATATATATATATAAAGGAGGTACTGAAAAGTTCCTGGCTTTGGATAAAAGAAAATACAGGAGGATAAGTTAATTATGATCTTGTTCAACATATTTCCCTCTTAGATTCACGCACTTATTGCAGTGGTCCTTCAGTGTTTCTAAGCCTAGTAAAAGAACTTGGACATTTGAGCCTCCAACCAAGCCTTTTGCTACACCCTTAAAGCCAGGAACTTTTCAGCACCCTCTTGTGTGTATATATATATATATATATGTGTGTGGTGTGTGTGTGTGTGTGTGTGTGTGTGTGTGTATGTATATATATATATATATATATATATATATGCACACATATGCGATGGGATTCTTTCAGTTCCTGTCTCCCAAAAGCACTGACAAGTCTTTGGTTGGCCTAAGGCAATAATAGAAGAAACTTGCTCAAGGCACCACTGGTAAAACTCATTTCCTGAGTTAACTGACGAGATCTTTGCAGATATTCGATTAAATCTACTGTCTATGATGCCACTTTGTATTTTTATCTCATACCAATGTGAGGGGCGAACATTTTTGCAAATATTATAACTATGTTCTTTTAAAGCCATCACTGCATGTATAAAAATGATTCTAAAACTTTCCTAATTTGTAATTCACGCACTTCTTAGGTCATTGACTACTAAGACTCAATAAGCCAAAACTTAGCTAGACTTTATATTATAACTTAAACCATTATTTGAAAAAGGTCATATATACACTTTAATCTCAACAATCTGATTGCAGGAAGCTGTGTTTTTCCATTTGCAGTGCCAGTTGGCTGCGAAATAATAAATTGTATAATTGTTTGTTTTTTTTTCATTTTATTTTTTTTTGTTCTTGTTATAGGGATGTTATTTTCAGAATCATAAATAATATAACATTTTCTATTTTCATTGAATATTTATTTTGAAAGACTGAATTTGATAATATATATTCCGTCAGAATTTGATTTACCTACCTATTTAAAGAGAATTGCTCTGTTTTGTTTGTTTGGCTTTTCACGAGTGTTCTTTATAAGTGTGCATGTGTGTGTGTGTATGTGTGTGTATGTGTGTGTAGTTGTCTGTATGCATGTGTGTGCGTGTGTGTGTGTGTGTGTGTGTGTGTGCGTGCATATGATTGTGTGTATGAACTTGCAGCAGTGGTATGATTTTGGTTCTCTAAATGAGTAATACAAGTTTGATTCCTAGCTTAGTTATTTTATGGTATTTGGTATGTTTGATGACTTACTGAGAGGTAAGGCAGCATGATGATTCCATGGATATAATGTCACATTATACGTCCTTCTCTCCCCACCATTTCTCCCTTTTTGTTTATACAATATATACACATATATACATGTGTGTGTGTGTGTGTGTGGTGACTGTCTAACTGAGACATTTGTTCTTTGTTCTTTCCATTTTTTACTCTCCTTGTCTATTCTTTCTGCAGAAGAGTATTTGCTTCAAGCAGAAAATAAAAATTTTTAATTCTCATAGAGCATTAGCCTGATTGCTTTTTTGTTTATCACCTCATCTTCATGTTTTTTTTCTCAATTTTTTAACATTACACACACACACACACACACACACACACACACACACCACACACACACACACACACAAACACACACACACAGTTTGCATCATTAGAATTTAGAGACTTTGAGAGAATATGAAATAATTCTTTTGTGGAATGATAAATCTCATAGCAGATAAAGCTATAAATAATAGCAAGCAAATATTGGATTAAAAACATGCCTTTCGATAGAAAAAGTCAAAGACTGCTTATGGAAATGAAACCCACATCTCCTCTAAACGTGACAGATGTTCTACTACTGGACCAAAACACACCTGCAAATTTCTCTCTCTATTTTAGAAGCTTCATTCTAACCAGCTAGAATAGTATGTTGTTGATATCTTGAGAATTTATTATCTTCAGTCATTTGATTAATTCACCGACAGATGGCAACCATTGACCAACAGATGCACTGTTTTACCACAACTATATGTATGAGCTCACTTAGTGTACACCTTTCCCCCGCTTTCTTCTCTCTTCTCATTCTTGCAGTAATCTACCCATCAAACCCTGCTTTAAACATTCAGCCCAAACTCTTGCTTCCCAGACTTGAAATCCTCTGAAATTATCTCTCATTTTCTGTCTTTCCTGCTGCAGTTGGTAACAAGCTGAATACCAAGAATATTAAGTCTCACTAGTCTGCAGTGGTTTGTAAAAACCAAAAGCACCACTTCTAATTAATTAACTAATATAAATATGGCTCACAGAAGATTTAGCATCATTTTTATACATGCAGTGATGGCTTTATAAAACTTAGTTATAATATTTGAAAAAATGTTTGTCCCTCACATTGGTATAAGATAAAAATACAAGGTTGTATCATAGCCAGTAGATTTCCGATATCTGCCTGAGATGTGGTCAGTTAACTCAAGAAAGAAAATGTTTTGTTGCCTTCTACAGTATTTGAACTCACAATATAAATGTAACTAAATGCATGCAATTACATCATTAAATAGCCACTAAAGGCATCTAAAAACATAGAAATACTGTAAAATTCACTTTCATTTATTTCTTGAAGAGTCAAAATTTTTATAGCACAACTGTGACCTGGTCACTGAAATAAGTTGCAGGTGAACAAAAATTCTGACACCTCATGAATTAAATTTAAAATGAATTTAACAGATTTTTCTCTGTTTTTAGATTGATATAATGGCTTTTCAATGATGTAATAGCTTTAGTTTCAATACAGTGTTTTTGATCAAGTCTTTTACTTGAGAAACCCAGCTTTGAAACTCAAATACTGATTACAGTTTATTCCAGATGTCTGCTTCTTTTACTCTGCTTAATCAAAAATTGTAAATAAAAATATACCATATGAAGACTGTTGCAAAGAAAAAGATAACCTTTCTAGTCATCAGATTTCTACAGAGTTGGTTTCAGACTGAATTCTTTTCACTTCACACTTCTTATGTTCATAAAAATGGGATAAACACCATATCATCTCATTTGCTATCATTTACCAAAATACAAGGTATTTGAGTGTAATTCTAAAGAAATCAAAATAATTTTTTCAACTTATATGAGTGAAAAGTTTGAGATTTGTAATCGAAGCAGACAAATAACGTTAATATGAAAATAAGATATAGTAAATGAAATAATGCTAGGACAATTTGAAATTTAAACTTTGTTGAAAATTCAGTTTGTAGAAGTACTTAGTATTGCACTGCAATGTCTGCTGATAATATTAATAGAGAATTATTTTTGGTGAAGAGAGTGAGAAAGAAAGTAACAAAGACTGTTAAGTGACAGCAACGATCTTAACACATTTCTTTAAAAAAAAATATTCTGTGGAGTGCAAGTGTATGAGAGGAAGTTCATAGGTTGGTTTTCAGTATGTTACCAATTTTCTCATAAATTAAAGAATATAAACAAAAGAACATTTACTGGAAAGCAATCATAGAAACAATTAAGACATATTTTGCTTGATAAAGATTTTTCTCATACTCACGGTTACAGGTAAACATAATAGGGAGCCTTTTTGCATTCGACACCATGGGCAACTTTCCAGGTAGCCTGATAGTTTCAACAGGTTTTTCCTTTGTAGTTCCAAGTGAAGTGTTCTTTCAAAAAATATATTGGTGTAATCAAATGAGCCAATCCCTGTATGTGTGTGTGTGTGTGTGAATTGCATATTTTATGGGAGTGATTGAAACACTCTATTACGGAGTGATTGAAAGCAAAACCATGCCCCAGTCGAAACTGAATATAGCACATAGCCAAAACTAAATACTGTATGGCATCTTAGTCCAACACTTTATCATTTCTGCTACTCAACCAGATTTAATAAGGAGAATAAATGTGATCGGTGTGGTGTTGTTATTCATTAATTAACCAGAACAATTAGAATATTTTGTCAGTCTAATTAAAAAAATGTTTTAAAAAATTCTGTCAAATAGTCTTTGAAAATACTTCAGATTTTAATTTTATCAAAGAATGGGAAGGAATCAAAGACATAGTAGAAGAAAAAATGGAAAAAGAGATTGTTTAAGTTTGAAACTTTTCGTTTAAGAACTGGCTTTTCTAGAGGGAATTTAGAAATGTTTTAAGAAATTCAATATGAAACTTCTCTTTCTCATCATATGATTTACTTTTTTTTCTTACTTTTTGATTTAAGTGTATTTATTACTATTAGATTTACTTCTTTTGTTATCTCTTCCCTTATCTTTACTTGGCAAAAACATCAAGTGAATTAAGGAAAAAAAAAATTTTTTGAAAAACGATTTTCAAATAATAATTCTCTTTTCTTTAAACTTTAAAAAAAAATCCTGATCTTTTGTAGGAAAGTAAATTAATTAAAATTTTCTTTTTAAGACTAAATCATATTGTGTATAGGCTAATAATTATTTAGAAAACTACATATATTTCTATACAGAAATTGAGATAAAGAAGTTGTAAAATTTAGGTGTTTTTAAACCAATCTAATTTTAGACTAGATTAGAAGTTATGATTAAGTTCAAGTAGACTAATTAACACTAAACGTAAATAATCAAAGAGCTTTGAATCATATATCCATAAATAATATTTTCACTTCTTAAATTGGAATAACTTACCTCTTGCATTACTCAAGATTTGTTGAGAAGACTTGGCAAGTGCAAGTGAGACCATAACCTTGAGGCCTATGCCAAGGGTGTAACCAGTCCACTTATGTGTGCCTTTCCTTCACTGGACACTAAACTCTGCTTGCGAAGACTTGTTGAGGCAAGTGAAATCGAAATCAAAATCGAATCGAAATCAAATTCGATGACTGGCATCTGTGCTAGTGGAGTGCTTAGAGTACCATACAAGTGAGATCGTGGCCAGAGCAACAAGCTGGCCTCCATGGCGATGGCATGTTAAAAATACCATTCAAGCGTAATCGTTACCTGCATCACCTTACTAGCACTTGTGCTGGTGGCATGTGAAAAAAATCATTCGAGCGAGGTCGTTGCCGGTGCCGCTGGACTGGTTCCTGTGCAGGTGGCGCATAAAAAGCACCATTTGAGCGTGGCTGTTGCCAGTACTGCCTGAAGTGGCCCTTGTGCCGGTGGCATCCAATAGCACCCACTACACTCTTGGAGTGGTTGGCGTTAGGAAGGGCATCCAGCTGTAGAAACTCTGCCAGATCAGATTGGAGTCTGGTGCAGCCATCTGGTTTGCCAGATCTCAGTCAAATCATCCAACCCATGCTAGCATGGAAAGTGGACATTAAACGATGATCCACAGAGGTGGATTTTCTACGGATTGAAAGTTCCCTGTCTGTTTCAAAATTTCTGTGTGTGTGTGTGTGATTTTTACAGGCGGATGCCATTTCTATTGCCAACCACTTCACAAAATGGACTGAAGCCATCTTTTGTGTCTTCATTACAAGAAATACTGCCTAGTCAAAGACTACTCTCTTCTATGATTATCATTGCTTAACAACTGTTCTCAGTGCTATCGTGGATTTGATGGTACAACAGAACAGGATGAGTTGGATAACCATTTCATACTCCAATGTCATGGTTACTATGGCTGGATGCCATTCCTAGTGCCAACCACTTTACAGAGTGCACTAGGAGTTTTTGTTGGCGGCACCACTACCGGTAAGGCTTTTTTGTAACTTGTAGACTAAAAGGCTACAAAAGGGCCCCTATAATTAAGAACAATAGGAGAAAGCATTGTTTGATGATTTTAGGCAAGGTGATGAAAGGAATAGTTTTGGTTGTGGGAAGTAGTAAGATGAGTAAAAGAATAGTCACTATTTGAGGAGGAAATATTCTTTTCTACATCAGGCGCAAAGCTTGAAATTTTTGGAGAGGGGCCAGTCAGTTAGATCCACCCCAGTATGCAAGTGGTACTTAATTTATCGACCCCCAAAAGGATGAAAGGCAAAGTCTACCTTGGCATAATTTGAACTCAGAATGTAAAGACAGATGAAATACTACTAAACATTTTGCCCAGCATGCTAATGTTTCTACCAGCTTGCGGCTTTAGTGGAAGAAATATTGAAGGAACAGATGAAAAGGAAAGGATTAGTACCAGTGGTTAGTGAAAAAGGGAGAGAGAGAGAGAGAATGGTAGAGCTGATAAAGAAGGATGTGTAGGAAGGCTCATCCAAGATTATCCTACACTAAAGGGGTGAGTATGGGAGGAAGATGTGGAGAAACATAAAAGAGAAAAAACAAATAGTTAAAAATGGCAAGGTCCCAAAAGGAGTCATCAAAAGAGATGTGTGTGATTCATGGGGTTAGACTAGAGAGATGTAAGGGTGTTGACATGATAAACACCCTGTAAGGGAGGACAGTGAGAGAAAACAAGACAGATGACTGAGGGCGTGTAAGCAAGAGGGTGATGAGTGAAGTGAGCAGGCAAATGAAGGAAGAAAAGTGGGAATATATCTGTCTGTCTGTCTATATACCTACATACATACATACATATATACATACATACATACAGATGTACATACATACATACATACATACATACATACTTCTAATCATACTTCTAATTTCTATTGGCAAGTTCACATCTATCTATCTATCTATCTATCTATCTATGTGTCTGTCTGTCTGTCTGTCTGTCTATCTGTCTGTCTATCTATCAATTTACCTACCTATCTATCAATCTACCTACCTTCCTACCTACCTACCTACCTACCTACCTACCTACCTTCCTACCTGCCTATCTATCTATCTGTCTGTCTGTCTCTCTATCTACCTACCTATCTATCTATCTATCTATCTATCTATCTATCTATCTATCTATCTATCTATTTATCTATCTATCTATCAATCTACCTACCTTCCTACCTACCTATCTACCTACCTATCTACCTACCTGCCTACCTGCCTGCCTATCTATCTATCTATCTATCTATCTATCTATCTATCTATCTATCTATCTATCTATCTATCTATCTATCTATCTATCTATCTATCTATCTGTAGTGTTGTTGATTGGTTCAGCAAAATTAAATACTCAATAATTTGAGAGTTACTAATATTTCATGTACAGTATCTTATTTGCAATGAATTAAGTTTCATACTGTGAAGATATCAGGTTCAGCTTAGGTCAAGCTGTCACTGCCTTAGTCAACAATCTCTAGGGTTGTTTACAGAATTGCTACAAGCAATATGAGATTATAGATAAGAAAAAAAAGCATTGAGTGTTTGCTTTGCTTGGAATCCAGGGTCACTCAGTATTCTAAATCATAAATTGCATTCCTTAGCTCATTAGCATATTTGTTCAGTTTAAAACCTAAAAAAACTTATTTCAATGAAACACAAGAAAATATATATAGTTGGCATTTTATGCTGTGTTGAATTTATTTAGGTGTATATGTTTAGTGCATTTGTTATAATTTCTGTTTTCTACCACTAGATGTCATTACACTTAGTCATCAACAGTTAATTAAACACTGTAACAGAACCTAATTTGAATACAAAATGTTTTCCCTTCATCTAATGGGAACAGTACTTAAAGTTTTAAGATAAATCAATTTGTTGATGACCCAAAGAATGCAATCTATGTTTTAAAATACTACTTCTTTAGGTAAAATGAACATTTGTGGCTGTGTGGTAAGTAGCTTGCTAACCAACCACACGGTTGCGGGTTCAGTTCCACTGCGTGGCATCTTGGGCAAGTGTCTTCTGCTATAGCCCCGGGCCGACCAATGCCTTGTGAGTGGATTTGGTAGACGGAAACTGAAAGAAGCCTGTCGTATATATGTATATATATGTATATGTGTGTGTCTGTGTTTGTCCCCCTAGCATTGCTTGACAACCGATGCTGGTGTGTTTATGTCCCCGTTACTTAGTGTTTCGGCAAAAAGAGACCGATAGAATAAGTACTAAAGATGGTGCTCCAGCATGGCCGCAGTCAAATGACTGAAACAAGTAAAAGAGTAAAAGAGTAAAAGAGTATTCACTTTCAGATGACATTTTTTACTCTTATAATCTTGTCTTACACATAACCATTTTGTACACAAAACTGATGATTTTTGAGTAAAATGTGATAGCTTGATCCAAGCTGTACCAGATATCTTCTTCCCAGCATGAAACTTAAAGTAGTTTGTCACGATAAGATACTGTATATTTTATATAATGCTAGACATATAATACATGTCTAAAATGCATAAATGAATGGAGACAATATATATCATACATCTTTAATATAAATCATACATCTTTATGAGAAATAGCTGCGAAGACGGTACATAGATGGCACCCTACTTAATTATATGGATTTCATTTTCAAAATTGAATGCTCAGGCTTAAATAACAGAAGTTGTCTTTGATACATACATGCATACAAACATACATGCATAAGCACTCAGAATACAAAAAAAGACTATACATGGGTATGTTGCCCGGAAGCTTGAAGAAGACAATAGAATTAGCACAAAATGTAGCTTCTCTTTCACTATACTGAACTAGCAAGGTGCCACAATTTAAGTACATTATTCAACTGAATGTTGATTATACATACATGCATACATATATATATATATATATATATATATATATATATAATATATAATATATATATATATATATATATATGTAGGTCCCGGGTTGATTCGGGGTTAACCACAGTAAATAAGGTACTCAATA
This sequence comes from Octopus sinensis, assembly GCF_006345805.1. Lineage (NCBI taxonomy): Eukaryota > Metazoa > Mollusca > Cephalopoda > Octopoda > Octopodidae > Octopus > Octopus sinensis. The sequence goes on from NC_043008.1 coordinate 37,383,796, forward strand.
CATAGCAGAGTAAAATTAATTTATTATATAGAAGGAGCTTCTACAGGACTAGAACTGTTTCATTCAAGAGAAATCTTCGAAGATTTCTCTTGAATGAAACAGTTCTAGTCCTGTAGAAGCTCCTTCTATATAATATATATATATATATATATAAAATATTATTTGAGACATATATGTGTATATATATATAGTAATATATATATATATATATATATATATATACTATAATAGTAATATAGGGAGTATAACTCCAAACTTACAGGGAAAAATTCAGTTTAGTATTAAATCAAATATATTGATTATTTATTTTTATACTTTTGTGATCTAGTTATGTTTTAAAAAAATCTATATTTTATTTTTATTTATGAATTTGTTTATGCCTATCATTGTTTGAATTGCATAATAGTGGCTTTTCTCTAATTTATATATATATATATATATTATATATATATATATATATATGTGTGTGGTGTGTGTTGTATTTTATATATATATATGTATATATACATATATATAATATATATATATATATATATATATATATATATATACGATTGAGTGGGTAAATGAAAGAAGGGCACTCAACTAATTTATTGGGAGTTACACGTATGGATCAAAACAGTTTGATTCAAATTCATTGGTACTCTTAAGTTTCAAGTGTGATGCTAGTCGTCAGCCATTTTGAATTTGAATGACAGAAGTTGATTGTTATCAACATAAGGTGGGCTGCGATTGGTCAAGGAAGGTCATATGGTGTCGTGATTTGATGTTTGGTATATGGGTTACAGTTAGCTGAAAAATAACCCATGGTGAACAGTGGTCAGTTTCCTGTTCACTATGTGGTATTTTCAACTAATTCTTACTCATATATCAACATTAAATCATGACACCATATGACCTTCCTTGACCAATCGCAGCCCACCTTAGGGTGATAACAATCAACTTCTGTCATTCAAATTCAAAATGGCTGATGACTAGCATCATGCTTGAAACTCAAGAGTACCAATGAATTTGAATCAAACTGTTTTGGAGGGCCACCTGATTGGCTCCTGTACCAGTAGCACATAAGAAGCACCTACTACACTGTTGGAGTGGTTGGCATTAGGAAGGGTATCCAACTGTAGAAACATTGTCAGATCAGACTGGAGCCTGGTGCAGCCACTGTCTTTCCAGACCTCAGTCAAACTGTCCAACCCCTGCCAGCATGGAAAGCAGATGTTAAACAATGATGATGATGATACACACTCAATTACTGTAAGTCAGAAGTGAAATAAATTAAAATATTACAAAGAAATAAGAATGATAGATGGAAGGAAAAAGAGGACGTTTCCTGATGGACTGTTTCATGGCTTGTTGACTACTCCTCAGATAAAGTGTACCTGACTTCCTTTCTCAGTCAACATGGCAAATCACTCAGTTGTTATAATGCTGTCATAAATTAGGCTAGCTCTATAGTGGACAGACTAAGAGGCATATTTATGCTTTGGATACCTCAGCATGAATTAAACAGTATCTATGTTTTGCACAGCACCACATAAATAAGAAGACAGATAATTTGCTCTCAGCTATGAGTGCATTGAATCATATAGCAGTAGAGCAGAAACAGTTGTAAATTAATGAAGTTCATTGTCGTCTGTTTAATTTCTTATATATATACAATATATGTATGTATGTATACACACACACACACAACATATATATACATGCATATATATATATATATATATATACACACACATACATACATATTATACATATATATATACATACACACACAACACATATATATATATATAGTATAATATATAAAACATATGAATTGAAGAAATATGAACGCAGAATTGACAGAAATCGTTTATTCATCTACACGTGTTTCTAAAGGCACAAATTACCAACATCCGATGATAATGGATGATGCTACTAAGGATCGGTTAAACTTTTGATTATCTACTACAAGATTATTCATCATTTCACACATATATATATATATATATATATATATATAGAGAGAGAGAGAGAGAGAGAGAGAGAGATGAGAGAGATAGATAGATAGATAGATAGATATACATATATATATATATTTATCTAATACGCAGATATTCATATATATGAAATTTTTTTAATATTTCAATTTTTTATAGATCATACTTTAGTGAGTTCCGTGTATTTTTATATCTAGCTTTATAATTATTATAACGTGTACACCTTTTAAAACCCTAAAATTTCAAGTTTATACACTATAAACCACATGTAGGAACCTTATTAAAATGTAATGCATGAATGGAAAGCACATAAAATGACATTTAAAAAGAGAATATTTTTTTTCACATAATTTTTCAAGAAGCTATCATTCGTTATTTAATGTTATTACAAACTTTTAGAAGAAGAAATAAAATCTGATGTTGGCCTCCCAGTTGAATTATATCTCCATGTCATTTATAAATGTAAGACAGGAAACACAAATAAAAAATATTTAACTCCATAAGCCCATTACATAAGACACAGAATATAAGTTATCCTTGAAAATACTTACATACATATACATATGCACACATATATGAATGAAGGTATATATATATATGTGTGTTTGTGTGTATGTATATATATATATATATATTTCAAATAATGAGGGTGAAAAATTGAATATTAATTTGATTAATGTCAATTTAAAACCACTGGTCTAGCATGTTAAAATCTGAAGATACAGAAAAATTATATTACATACATATAAGAGGGGTGGTCACTATGTGGACATCCATATGCTAGAAGTAGATCTGCTATGATCTTACCACTAAGAAAGGAATGTTCTCAAGAAAATATTAACAAATGCCAGAACGTTTGCTAAAATTTTCTTGAGAACATCCCTTTCTTAGTGGTAAGACCATAGCGGATCTACTTCTAGCGTATGGATGTCCACGTAGTGGTCATCCCTCTTATATGCATATATATATATATATATATATGTATAAAAATATATATAAAAATACAAAATGGGACAAGAATACAAAACATTCAAATAGACGACACAAAAAAAACCAACGGGTCATTCAAAGCCTCTAATCTTCAGTCAAGAACCGGATCATCTTCGCAATTTCGGCTTGACCAAACCATCAGATGCTGTAGTATGCCTCTAGTCATGCTGCCTGTGCTTTTCCTTCTTGATCCAAATTGCTTAACTAAATTGTATTCCCGTCATTGTTGAAGTATTCCAAGTGACCTTTCACGATCTCTTGGCTACCTATTAGCCTTTGCATGAGTCCACCTGTTGCCTGTGAGCCTTGTGACATGTCTGGCCCAGCGAAATTTGTGCTTTCAGTAACCTGAAATCACATTGTTCACTCTGTTCTGTTCTTGAGAATATAATGTGCATATATGATGATGATGATGATGATGATGTTGTTGTTTATGTGTTTGTGTGAGTGAGCATGTGGATGTGTGCCTGGTATCAGATCATACCACTGTCTGGATCTAACAACAGCTGATGAGAGAGAGAGAGAGAGAGAGAAATTGACTGGTGTTTTCAGTATCGGTCCAGGAAAGATGAAAACCATATCTGACCTCGGTGAGATTTGACCTCAGAGCACAAAGAACTGAGACAAAGTCTACAAAGCATTCTATTCAACATATTAACGACTCTGTCAATTCCTTGCCTTAGGATATAGGAATGACTTGTAGAAATCAAAAGTTCAACTGTAATTATCTAAATGTTAATAATCTGGAACAGAAAAGATTTCTGGTAGTGCAGAGCACCACCAATTTCTTCAGAGTCTGCTTTTTTTATTTTAGCAATCTCAATATGATTTGAACTAGGAATGTTAAGGATCATAAACTAAATACAGCAAGTGCTTAGTGCTTTCATTCTGTTATGCCACTATCTTATTGATAGTAATACTAATAATAAATCAAGTACAATTTGATTTGAGAATTAAATAGCTAGACACTGATGCTAGAGCATAATATAGCATCTTTAATTAAACAGGTAATCATGAATAATACCATTTTCTCTTCAGCTTGTGGATTAGTTTCTGTGTGATCATGCAGTCTTTTGGCAGTGTTTGATGTTTTTATTTCACATTTGCTCTTTGGTCTTTCATTTTGCAAAATCTCACATTACTTTTGACACTTTTCAATCTAAAAGTTGTAGTTGGTGAACTCTGAGGAACTTAGGGAAGGAACTTTCTCGTTGCCATGTTAACAAAAAAAAAAAGAAAAAGAAATAATAAATAAACAGATAAATGAATGAAATAAAATAAGAAAAAGAAAGCAAGAAAAAAACAAAAAAGCTTAAAAAAAAATGCCTAAAAATGTTTGTTAGGAAAATTTTCTAATACTGATTCGCTGGTATGTGCTAGCTGATTTGCTTGTAAGTTAGGTCAGTTGCAGTATTAAATCAATAAGCAGATACAAAGAAATCCATTCATCACCATTTTAAATATTATTGAAAATAAGTGTGATTGAGTGACAGAAATAGCAGATTGCCTTTGAGAACCGATTCTAAATCCTGTTCACGTCAACCTTGCCTTTCATCCTTCTGATATCGCTACCATAAAGTACCAGTCAAGTACGGCCGTTGATTTAATCGCCTATTCCCTCAATCACAGAGTTGTAGCCTTGTGCCTATGTCCAAAATTGATACTTAGTTAATCTCTATTCTCTAAGTTCAAACACTGCCAGAATTTTATATTATCATTATTTTTATTAGTATTATTATTATTATTTGAGCTGGCAAAATTGTTAGCATACAGGGCAAAATGCTTTGCAGCATTTCATCTATCTTTGCATTTTGAGTTCAAATTTTGCTTGGGTCGATTTTTGTCTTTCGTCCTTTTCAGATAGATAAAGTAAGTACCAGTCAAGTACTGGGGTCGATCTAATCAACTTATCCTTCCTCCAAAACTGCTGCCCTTGTGCCAAAATTTGAAACCATTATTATTATGGGGTCTATGTAATCAACTAGTCTCCCCACCCAAATTCCAGGTCTTGTGCTTTTGTAGAAAGGATTACTATTATTATTATTATTATTATTGAGTGAGAGAGCAGTTCATGCCATCAAAGTGACACTGGGGTAAAATATACGAAGCCCAATATACCCATCATGACTACCCGTCTGATAAAGGTACACCAGGCACATGCATCACAACCATATGTGCGCGACATGGTGATCTCATATCAAGATAAACAGCACATGACCTTGCAGGTGGGGCCCAGTTAGAATTTTCTTCAGGTTGAGTAGCCCATCCCGCTCAAACGGTCCCTGAATAAGGGTTGTTTAAGGATGTTGAAAGAACCACCCATGTTTCCAGAGGTGAACTATTCAAACCCCAAAGAATCCCTTTCAACACATGGCTATGATGCTCCCCCACTACTTCTGCTCGTGATCAGAGATGCACATATCGTCAGCCACTAAGGGACATGCTCAACTGGTTAAGGTCAAACAACTGACAAGCAAATCTGTGGTATTGAGCAGAATATTTGCTGTAGCCCATCTTTTATACCAAGACAAAACAATGTACATGATAACACTTCCAATCAGTTAAGATCAGAAGCCATGAGAGCCACTGCCTGGTACTGCATCAGGGCATTTATTATTATTATCGTTAGCATGCCGGTCGAAATGCTTAGCGGTATTTCGTCTGCCACTACATTCTGAGTTCAAATTCCATGGAATCGACTTTGCCTTTCATCCTTTTGGGGTCGATTAAATAAGTACCAGTTATGCAATGGGGTCGATGTAATCGACTTAATCCGTTTGTCTGTCTTTGTTTGTCCTCTCTGAGTTTAGCCCCTTGTGGGTAGTAAAGAAATATATATATATATATATATATAGAGAGAGAGAGAGAGAGTGAGAGACAGAGAGACACAGAGAAGGAGGGAGGTAAGGCTGATAAACACAGTTAGGCTTGATGCATATATTTACATGGAATACAAAATACAGAGAAAAATAAGAGAAAAAAATATATATTGAAAAATTATGTAATGTTTTATCTTGACAGCTGTTTGTAATGTTGAGATAAGACATAATATAATTTTTCTGCGTACAAATTTTTTTCTTCATCCTATAATCTGTCTTTTCTGCTCCATGTACATATATGTATATCAAGCCTAACTATGTCTATCTATTTCACTACCTCCACAACAGCTTAATTTGGATCCCTCTTATTGCTACTTTTGATGCCATGGGCCTTGCCCTGCATGAAGAAGCTGGATTTTAAGTTCACATTCATTTGAACACTACTCTATTCTATCTATTTGGCTTATTTAACTCTCACTCATTCACTATATATTATATATTTACAGTCAAAAAGTGAAAGATGGACATGCTCAGTACACAAAACATAGTATTGCTCAAATGATTTGAATTTTAACCCCGAAATTGTCATTGAGGGCCAAATCCATAGGAGAAACACAGGTGAGTTGATATGGAGATAGTGAAGCAGATACACATGATTAAGCTTGATATATATAAACATATATAAATATATAGGTGCAGGTGTGGCTATGTGATAAGAAGCATATTTCCCAACCACATGGTTACCAACCACATCAGTCCCACTGCATGGGACCTTGGGCAAGTGTCTTCCACTATAGCCTCGGGCCGACCAAAGCCTTGTGAGTGGATTTGGTAGACGGAAACTCAAAGAAGCGTGTCATATATATATATATTTATGTTAGTATGTATGTATGTGTATATATATATATATATATATATATGTTTAATTATATCCTTGTGTGTCTGGGTTTGTCTTCCCACTGTCGCTTGACAACTGATGTTGGTGTGTTTATATCCCTGTAATTTAGCAGTTCAGCAAAAGAGACTGATAGAATAAGTACTAGGCTTACAAAGAATAAATCCTCAGGACTATTTGTTTGACTAAAAGGTAGTGCTCTAGTATGGCTGCAGTCAAATGACTGAAACAAGTAAAAGAGTAAAAGAAAAGAAGAATAAAAGAATATATATATATGCACATGTAGATACATACATATATATATATATATATATATATATATAGAGAGAGAGAGAGAGAGAGAGATACATATAACTTAACATATTTAGACAATAAACACATATGTACAAGCATATATATATATATACACGTTTTATTTATTATTTTGCACATTACTTAATCATTGTTATATGTTTTATCTTATATTTAATCTTTTTATAATATGTAATTTTTCTAAATGGTATAATTTAATTTTTCATTATTGAATTGATAAAAAGTGGTTTGTTTTCTAATTTATACACATATACATTATATTTTGTGAAATTTGATTTAGTATTTCTAAATTCAATTCTTCCCTGTAAGTTTGGAATAATATTCCCTCATATATATATATATATATATATATATATATATATATGAGCAAATATAAGCAAATACATTTACATAGAGCATAAATAATACAGAATACTAAGGAGAGAATGCATAGTTTTTAAACTTGACAGCTGTTTCTTGAAGCTCAGAACTATGTGATAATTGTCATGTTCAAGATTAGTTGATGGAATATGCAGAAAGTCATGGATATGCAATAGGTAAATAGTCACATAGAAATATCACTATAAGATTGACTTTCTCTACTGGGAGAAAATTTAGCAAAAGCTGTTCACATATTAATACAAGGGATTCAAAAGTTGAAGTGGAGATGAAGAAGAAAAGGAGTAAAAGACAGGCAGAGTTCGGATGTTGGTGGATTAGTAAATTGTTTATTTAATTGGCTATTTCCTTTACTTTTGAATAATTGGCCTTAAATAAGAAATTACTGTTAATTGAATGCAAAATGCACAGAGCATTTACACTTTACACTGCTTAGTTTTCTTTCTGGTATCCCTTGAGTCTCAATAGTTTTATCATTAATTTAAATACTACAATTATTAACTCAGCAGCTTTGCTGAATCATGACTATACTGGGCAAAATGCTTAGTGGCAGTTCTTCTGATTTTACATTTTCAAATGCTGTTGAGGGTTAACTTTGCCTTTCATCAAGTACCAGTTGAGCACTGAGGTCAATGTAACCAACTCACCCCACTCACTCACTCAAAATTGTTGGCCTTGTGCTAAAATTTGAAATCAAGTTATATACCAATGTAAATTCACTTGATTATGCTTGCTTTTTTAGAAAATTGTCAGCACATGTTTGAAAGGGCATGATAGATTGATGGATAGACAGATAAATAGATAGCTGGATTGGATACATTTTTATTGACCCTAAAACGCTAAAAAAATTGTTGTCCTCAGTAGTATTTGAACTTGGAGTACAAAGAATCTGAACAAATATCCCCTGGCATTCTATCCAAATAGATAGATAGATAGATAGATAGATAGATAGATAGATAGATAGATAGATAGATAGATAGATAGACATACAGATAGATAGATGGATAGACAGATAGATAGACAGATAGTGTGTGAGAGGGGGAGAGAATAGATAGATAGATAGATAGATAGATAGATAGATAGGTAGATAGATAACTTTCTTTACTGGCCATACAGGGCTGAAATACAGAGGGGACAAATACAAATGTAGAGCTTTTCTTTTCAAAGATGGAAAAAGAAAACAGGAAACAAAAAAGGAAACAAATGTAAAATTCCGATCGAAAGGGATCGGAAAAAAAAAGGGAAAAAAAGAAAAAAGGAAAAAAAAACAAAGTGATAGATAGATAAATAGATTAGATAAATAGATAGATAGGTAGTGTGTGAGAGGGGGAGAGAAACCATGTAGTAATGAGTTCAAACCCTGCTGCAACTGATTATATTGTGCCTCCTAGGTTAGGTACGTTCTGTAGTTAGCTTTTGTCTCTTTACTCATGAAATAGCTGTCAGTTCCTGTTTAACAATCAATTAAATTTTTGGTGTTTGATCTTTTTGATATCAATCCAACTTGAAACTGCCTTAAAACTATTAATTTTAATCTCTTCAACTTTAAATTAAAACATTTCATCATAATTTTATCAAAGAACTTTTTGTTAAAGCATGCTTTAAGACATCCAATTTGGCAGAGACGTTAGAGAGTTGGATAAAATGCCACGAGATACTTGTTCAAATTCTTTGTACTCCGAGTTCAAATACTATTGTGGACAACATTTTTTATTATTGTTTTATGGTCAATAAAAATGTATCCAATTCATGGAACTGCAAGAATGTTGCACCAGATGCCTTGTGGAATTTGTTACACTGTTTTGTGTTCTGTGTTCATATTCCACCAATGTCTGCATGAATGGGGAATCTAATCTGTCACCCAATTTAACACTGCCATTTGGGAGATTGCATGCCTTCAGCTGAGTACACTCTATTACTTTTGACCCTGATCTCTGGCCTGATGATAACTTTCTCCCCCGCTTCACACCAGTTTCAGAGGCTCTGTAAAGGACATTAAGAACTATCTTCCATCCGGAATAATGATATATAAAATCAAACAGTTTGATAATCATAGAGTTTGCTATTTTACAAAGTTTCCTAAAATTCTTGATTAATTTTTAAAAGTAATTGAAGCACATTGACAGCAAACATATTTCACTAGGTTTATGTTTACAATAAGTTTATTAAAGGGATCCAGTTTAAAAATATGAATATTTCATCCAATGATATATAATAT
>NC_043008.1:37398389-37448389 GCF_006345805.1 Octopus sinensis
TAGCATCCATCTACAAGAGTGGATGTTTCCATACTTTTGGCAATTACTTTGATGATAATTGCACAAATGATAATAACATCTAGAGCTTGTCTAATTTAAATATTGGATGGTATTTGAAGAACATATCCTCTCACTCTATACTGATTATTGCAATAATTTAGTGTGTTTTAAAATTCTTCTTGGAATCCATAGATTTAACAATCAATTTATCATAATTACTTTAAGGAAATAATTGTTGCTTCCCAGTTATGGATATTTCCAGTTTTCTTATCCTCATATTATTGGAATATATATATAACAATGAAACCTTAATGAAATTGTGACTTGCTCTACATGTAAATCATTTTAATACATTCCACATGTGAATTATAATTAAAAAAACAAAAAAAACATGCATTCTGCACTTACAGGTCTTATATAATTCAGTAATTAGAATTGAGGCACACACACAATGCAAAGAAAATGTATATACAGACAGACAGACAGACAGACAGACAGACAGACCAATAGATAGATAGTGATGTAGATAAACACAGCTTGGGTTTCTCTTATAACCACTCTTTAAATGTGGATTTGGTTCTTAATAAAAACTTTGGAGTTTAAGTTCAAATCATTTGTGCACTACTACTTTTGATTGAGCATCCCTGGATCTCACCTGTTAACTGTGTGTGTGTGTGTGTATATATATATATATACATATATAGATAGATAGATAGATAGATATAGATATATATACATATAATAAATATTAGGGAATGAATCCAAAATTACAGGGAAAAATCAGATTTAGGGTTAAATCCAATTTTATAGTAAAATATTATATAATATAATTCGAGACAAAACCACTATTTTAAAACCAAACAAGGAAAGACTTAATCAATACATAAAATTTTAATATAAATTAAATAACCGCCACTACAAATGTTTCATGTCTGCTCCGACAATCTTCAGGTGGATTTTCGATCCACCTGAAGATTGTCGGAGCAGACATGAAACATTTGTAGTGGCGGTTTATTTAATTTATATTAAAATTTTATGTATTGATTAAGTCTTTCCTTGTTTGGTTTTAAAATAGTGGTTTTGTCTCGAATTATATTATATATATACATATACATACACTCATAAATATATATATATATATATACATGCATGTACATACACACATCAAATACATATTTATTTTATATCTATATATATGTATATATATATATATGTATATATATATATATATATGTATATATATATATATATATATATATATATTCTGTTGTGTCTGGGGAGAGTCATTCTCTTTTGATGCCTTATAATTTAACACACTCATTGGTAAAATTTCCACTTAATTCTTATTTTTATTTTTCTAAAATTTTCGTTGCATCTTGCAAACTTTCCAATAGATTCAAAACTATTGAAAATGTTGCAAGATGTAATGAAATAAGTGGAAATTTTACTGGTGTGTGTGTTAAATTATAAGGCACTAAAAAGAATGACTCTCCCCAGATACAACAGAATATGTTTCAACACACAAACTCACATAAGGAATCTTGCAACCCAAATCCAAAAACGAAATATATATATATATATAAAACAAAGTAAAGTTGTATGATACTGCATGAGTAGAAATATATATGAAAGAAGGTTTGAAAATTGCATTTTCAAAAACCTTTTTTCATATATATATTTATATGAAAAAAGGCTTTTGAAAATGCAATTTGAAAACACAATTTTCAAACCTTCTTTCATATATATTTCTACTCATGCAGTATCATACAACTTTACTTTATATATATATATAATATATATATATATATATATATATATATATATACACACACACACACCCTCATATATTCGTATATGTTTGAGTGTCTGTGTTTGTTCCCCCACCATTGCTTGACAACTGAGAGTGGTGTTCTTATGTTCCTGTTACTTAGTGGTCTGGGAAAAGAGACCGATAGAATAAGTACTAGGGCTTACAAAGAATAAGTCGTGGGGTTGATTTGTTCGACTAAAGGTGGTGCTCCAGCATGGCTGCAGTCAAATGACTAAAACAAATAAAAGAATATATATATCTTGACATATGTTTCAAATCACTGCTAGACGTTGACTATCTTGTAATAAGAATGCTTTTTTTTATATTCTCCAATTTAACCTCTCCATCAACAGGAGCATCTTTTGAATTTGACTGTGGCAATTAGAAATAGCTTACTTTAAACATTTTTCATAAATTCTTCAAATTTTACTAAAAGAACTCCACAAAACAATTTAAGCTGGTTTAAAAATTGCTGTTTCCCTAAACTAGATTTAATCGAAAATCCATCATTCTAATTAAGAGGAAAAATACTGGAAAATTTATTTATTTAAGAACTGCTTTGGGAGAGAGAATCTGATTTAGTGGCCACAGCTATCTGGTTGTCAAGTCCTCATTCATGCAGAAATATTTTGACATTCTGTAGCTATAGGGTTTATATAATTTGGTAGTTAGAATTGAGGCATGTATATGCATGCACACACACATACACACATGCACAAACACACACACATATGCACATGCATACATTTATGAGTGTCGCAATTCTATCAAATAACATTGATAATAATAATATTTATATACATATACATATATATATATATACATATACACACACAGACACACACACATATATATATACATACATATGTATATATGTATATATATATATGTATGTATATATGTATATGTATATATGTATGTATGTATATATGTATATATATATATATATTATATATATATATATATACACATATATATATATATATTATATATATATATATATATTATATATATATATATATGTATATATATATATATATGTATGTATATGTATATATATACATGTATATGTATATACATACATATATATATATGTATATACACACATACACACACAGATATATATATGTTTATATATGTGAGAAAATTGCAATACATTTAATCATGATTTCCATATGTGTATTAAATTCTATTTTCCGCTCCTTTCACTTTCACACTAACAATATAATGCTCATATCAATTTATTTCTCATTTTCTCCATCCTACTTATTTTAATGAAAAAATACTTTTTACTTTATTTTAATAGCAACTCATTGGTTAGGGATAAATACTTGTTTGTTACATTACACTTATTGGGTTTTAATGTAAATCTTAATTTAGAATTTGACAATTAGAGTGCAATAAAATAAACACTATGATATAATTAGCTAAGCCTTAACGGTGTTGCTCCAGCTTGCCACAATCCAATGATTCAACTCAGTAAATGAGCGAGATACTAAATGAGTACAAAAATAATTAGACCTTGTTTTTTAATTGTTGTTTAGATATCTACCTCTTGTACAGCAACTAATTAATGAAAGAGGAATACCACATACAATATTTGCTGCAGCATACTTATTTTATAAATTCATAAATGAGGGTGAAAAATTAGATATTAATTTAATAATACCGTCAGTTTAACACCAAGTGGCCTAGCACATAGAAACCAGGGAGACAGTACGAATTTATACATAAATATAAGAGAGTTAACGTTAAGTGGCTAACTCTAGTGATAGATAAAGCTCCTTATTCTGGTATAGCCACCGAAGATTGTTTCAACAGAAGAAATAACATTACCTTCAACGTAAGGGAAGTGAAATACAATGAAAAGATAGATTAATACTGAACAATTGTTTCTTTATCAACATAATATGCAATTATACTCACATCTATCTTTTCGTTGTATTTCACTTCCCTTACGTTGAAGGTAATGTTATTTCTTCTGTGGAAACAATCTTCGGTGGCTATACCAGAATAAGGAGCTATTTCTAGCACTAGAGTTAGCCACTTAACGTTAACTCTCTTATATTTATGTATAAATTCGTACTGTCTCCCTGGTTTCTATGTGCTAGGTCACTTGGTGTTAAACTGACGGTATTATTAAATTAATATCTAATTTTTCACCCTCATTTATGAAGTGTATATAATATATATATATATATATATATATATATATATATATATATATATATGTGTGTGTGTGTGTGTGTGGAACAGACTTCTTTCAGTTTCCATCTTCTAATTCTACTTTGGTTAGCCCAGAGCTATAGCAAATGGCATTTGCCTAAGGTGCTATGCAGTGGGATTGAACCTGAAACCATCTGGTTAGGAAGGAAATATCTCACCACACAGCCATATCCTTTCTCTGTTTCTTTATTTTTTAGATGCAACAGAACAATTATGATCATTCACTGTAATATATTAGTCATATACCAATGCTTTTCATCATAGTTCTCTTCAACTAACAGAAGTTATTTTCCTAGGAATTTATCATATTTACAATACAATTACTAATTAATGCAGCATTCTCTATTATATTCTCTAGGAATTATTCAAATTTCTAATATTTTACATATTGTGTGAAGTTTCCTTAGAATTCCATATGGATTCTATCAAAATCCATTGTCATTTACTATATCAGGAAAAGTCGCTGTTGCATATAGACAAAAATAGTTTAATTCTATGTAACTAAATTTTATAAATTTCACAATACATATTCAATTATTGCTGTATGAATAATATCTATATGACTGTCGTGAACAAAAATAAAACTTCAGAATGCGGAAATATACTGAGAATTAATAGATTTGGTTTTACATATGAAATATAAAATATTTTAACCTTAGTTGAGAGTTTGTTAGCCAATTCCAAACATACACATGCATGCAGATGCAAGTATGGCTGTGTGGGTAAGAAGCTTGCTTTGTAACCATGTAGTTTTGTGTTCAATTTGGCCAAGTACCTTCTACTATAGCCCCAAGCAGACTAATGCCTTGTGAGTGCTTATAAGTTGAACTTTGAAAATTTAGACATTCATGTATTATTGGAGAAGAATATTACTAATTGGATTCTTTTGATGGCATTCACCATTGAATTACAAAGTTTGAGTGGAACCATACCAATAAAATGTGGTAGCTGAAACTCTTTTAATATATTCCTCCACTTCTCAGTCATGTGGTTTTCGGTTCAGTTCCACTGCACAGCATCTTGGGCATGTGTGTGGTACAATAATCCTGGATCAACAAAGATTTGGGAGTGGATTTGGTAGATGGAAAATGAAAGACCATCAAAGACATATGTGTGTGTGCGTGCAGATACGTGCATATGCGTGCATGTGTGTGCGTGTTTGTGAGAGCTAACACCTTGCTTGTTTCCATGAAAATTTGTGATGCATGAACTGTATTGTTGATGTTGTTGTTGTCATCTATTCTCCTGACAACAAATCAATGACTTGCTTTGTGCCTTCAGCTTCAAAGTTGTGTTAACTAAGAGATTCCTTACAGAGAAAACAGGCAATGGCAAGTGACTTGAAAGGCATCCTGTTGTCAACCAATGTCCCAATAGTATGTGCCTCTAACCCATGCAGACATGAAAAACAGATGTAGAACAAACTAACAACCAAAGCACTCGAACCAATGAGTGAGCTTTGGTGTAGTTACTGAACCTGCTAAATTGATTAACAGAATTTATAGAACTATGAACTATAACTATGAACTTATGAAGGCGGTGAGCTTGCAAAAACATTAGCATGCCGGGCAAAATGCTTAGCAGTATTTCATCTGTCTTTATATTCTGAGTTCAAATGCCACCACGGTCGACTTTGCCTTTCATCCTTTTGGAGTCGATTAAATAAGTACCAGTTATCCACTAGGGTCGATATAATCAACTTAATCTGTTTGTCTGTCCTTGTTTGTCTCCTCTATGTTTAGCCCCTTGTGGGCAATAAAAAAAAATTATAGAACTATGGTCTTTGCTTTGGGATACAATTGTAAACTTTTGTGGTGTATTTAATACAACCTATTAATACAGCAATGTAGTCTCACAGCCGTTTGACCTCAGTATAAGTAAAACGGCTAAAGGACAAAGAATTTTCATTTTTATCATCACAAGGGAAGGCAATGTGCATGATCTTTTACAGAGCTACTCTCTATCTGTGAATTTAGTTGAAAGAAATTTGTATGTGTGTGTTCATGTCTCCTTAGTATCTTGTAATAGTTATAAGCAAACACCGCAGTGAAACAAGTGGTGACATTCATTTGCAGTTTTCCATAGAAACATGTCTTGCCTTTGTGCAATTTGTGTTTGAAAGACTTGGGGAATTATTGCTTTGCTGGGAAACAAGGGTTGACAGCATGTCACAAAGGACATCTGGATGTAGAAAATCTACAGCAAAAAAATTCATCTGACTCAAGCAACCATAGAAAGGCAGAAGATATAATGATGATGGCTACAAGAATGATGATGGCTACAAGAATGATGATGATGATAATGATGATGGCGATAATGATGATGATGACAACAATGATGAGGATGATGGAAAGACAACTCAATTTAAATTTATCATTTATTATTATTATTATTTTTTTTTTTTTAGATTAATGGAAGTAATATTTCCAATATGTGTTCGAAATAGAAATTCTGAGGGAAATTTCAAATTGGTTTCATCGATTACATCTAGCTAATAGTATCATTGAAAGATAAACATCTATCTTTTTTAGAAACATACACCAAATATTGCTTAAATGGTTTATCTGCTATAATAAATCATTCGTGTAAGCTACAGAAAAGTATTTTGCACACAGCCACAATAAAAACCAGGAATATTTGGCAATCTAATGATTCCTTTACAGAATGACACTTTAGTTTTTATTCATAATGTGACCTTACCAGTAATAGATAAGCTATGAGGTGTGAATATTGGTAAATAAGTCAACTAAAATAATTCTTTATTTCTGGAAGATAAATGATGTTTTGAACATTATAATTAGCCATTTGATTTTCTCTCATAGAAAGGTTATATTAAACGAAAACCACATTCGAGCAAATTTTGCTATATTTTCTCTTTTCATTCGTTAATATTTCATTGGATGGTGAATTCTGGATGAATTTATTCCAAGATTACTGGTATTAACTCTTTGGAATCCTGACACATTGGTATTTTCTAAAGTCTTTTAAAACAGCTTTAAAAGCATTTAAATGATCCATATTGAATAAATATGTGACAACTTATTTAAACATAAGTAAGAATAGTTACCTGAAAATAAGCAATTTTAAAAGAATATTGAATTTCAATTTCGCTTAAGGTGCAACATTTCTCAATGAATATTTTGAAAAAGCTTATTTACATAGAAATCAGAAATATAGTGTTGTGATGAAAGTTTTGCCTATTCAAAATGTGGGCATGAAGGTAAAAACAATACCAATAATAATTGGAGCATTGGGCATAAGAAAAAAAAAACGTAGAAGCTATACCTAGATCCTCAACTCTACACACTGTCCAAAAAATAGCCCTTCTAGGAACATCCCACATCCTATGCAAGATGCTATCTATCCAATAATACAACCTAAGCAAAACAACCCACAAATACAAGACACACTCTCTACAGTATTTGCTCAATGAAATATACTTCCACCAGCATGTCGTAAAACCAGAGCATTACACACTCAACACACAGAACAAGCAGTAACACAGCAAAAGACTGCACCACACCTCAAGAGAAAAAGAAATAACACAATACAGTACTAGGAAGAGTTTTCACACTACCAATAGCAGAAAAGAACACACAATGGTGTAGCAGGTGATGCAGTAGAAATTTGCCTCAATCTACCAAATACTGAAAAGTTATGTAATAATAATAATAATAATAATGATAATAATAATAATAATAGTAATAGTAATAATAATAATAATAATAATAATAATAATAGTAATAGTAATAATAATAATAATAATAATAATAATAATAATAATAATAATAATAATAATAGTGAAGTGAAAGCACGCTATAAAAATAAAACTACTGAATAATAATAATAATAGTAATAGTAATAATAATATAATAATAATAATAATAGTAATAGTAATAATAATAATAATAATAATAATAATAATAATAATAATAATAATATAATAATAATAATAGTGAGTGAAAGCACGCTATAAAAATAAAACTACTGAATAATAATAATAGTATAGTAATAATAATATAATAATAATAATATAATAGTAATAGTAATAATAATAATAATAATAATAATAACCCAAAAATGGCAGAAATTCAAAAGATAGTGCTCATGGGAACTGCTCATATGCTACGCAAAATACTTTCTATGTAATCTCAAGTTTTAAAACAAACATAATTTCCGTATGATTTTTTAGTCATTCACTAGTACAACACTAAGTACAAAACCAAATATATGGCACCCTAGGCATAACACCAACACGAACTTCTAACTTGTTGTCTCTTGAGGTCTCTGGGTGAGACTTGGAGCCAGCTTGTGCAAATGTAAAGCAAAAGTCAAACATAATAATAATAATAATAATAATAATATAATAATAATAATATAATAATAATAATAATAATAATAATAATAATGCCTGGTAGAGCTCCTACTGAAATTTTGTGTCTTAAGGACAGCAAGGATTAACAGGAGGGCCCTAAATACTTGAAAGACTGTGGAAAACTTGTAGATACCTAAGTTTACGGGTAGTAAATCGCTATCCACATAAATCCTATTAAGAATAAGATTGAACCTGAGTCAAAATAGATAATAATAATGTAGGAATTAATCAGTCATGGTAAAAGCAGATGATTAGCATCTAGCATAAACAAGGCTTGTATAGAAAACACAAATGAAAAGATAATTGATCGCTAAAGATTCTTAATTAATGGATCAAACACACTCTGTTCCATTTTAAAATTAGAAAGGAAATTCTGATGACATGTGATTGATGTTGCTTATTATGCAATAATTAAATCTGTGAATGAAAGGAATCACAGAAGTAGTCAAGCACTACAAATGTTTCGAAAGGGTAACAAAGGTATATTATGTGACATTAAAAGAACACTTTATAACTACCTGGTGTCTCTTCCCTTAGGGTGCATAT
Source organism: Octopus sinensis (assembly GCF_006345805.1). NCBI lineage: Eukaryota > Metazoa > Mollusca > Cephalopoda > Octopoda > Octopodidae > Octopus > Octopus sinensis. The sequence goes on from NC_043008.1 coordinate 37,407,347, forward strand.
GGCTTTTCTGTTGGAAATTATTTGTTGTAATTAACTAATTATCTAAAAAAAATAATAATAAAAAGAGGAATGGAAAGTGGAATTGGTAAAGTAGCCAATCACACAATCTTCTCACAGATTGTCTTTACTAAATAATAAACATCCTCTTCTTGTGCTCTGGTTTCCATGCCAAAATAATACAGATTATTATATATACTTAGATATAATACATAAACAATGTATAATATATATAAATGTAATAAGGTCTCACATATGTAATATAGTGAGTTGAAAATTTTTAATTAACTATGATCATCCATGCAATTAACAGACAGACCCTCCCTCTGGGAGAGTTTAAAATCTAAAGTCAACAAGCAAGATAACTCTAATAAGGTCAGATAATTGAAATTTTTGGAAAACATAATAAATGCTGATGAAAATGCTTCTAGTCCTTTTAGTCAACCAGTAAAGTCAACAGACTTACGTTGGATTTAATAGAACATTTTATCAAAGCATATTCAGTTCATGTGGTAAAACTGCAAGGGATCTATCTATCTATCTATCTATCTATCTATCTATCTATCTATCTATCTATCTATCTATCTATCTATCTATCTATCTATCTATCTATCTATCTATCTATCTATCTATCTATGCATGTGTTTGTATGTATGTATGTATATCATAAAGCAGACATATTGTTGAAAGCCTGCTAAAATGTAGCATTCATGTTGAGAAAATATTCCTTGTACATATATAGTGTTAAAAACACAGAAATATACCATCAGTAGGCAAAAAACATCTTGCAACATCTGTTGCAAGTATCCACTGGCATCACATGCTAAGCAAAAGTTGGCTGTTAACTGATAGAACAAAACACTGAGTGAAAAGTCTCTGATGTCACATATTGCTGGTAGGCTGAATAAAAGTTTGTTGTTGGTGATGGAAACAGTGTTAGTTCAAAATAGTAATCTGTATATCATACTTAAAGCAGCCAAATTTTTGAAAGTCTGCTACAATGTGCTATTTATCTCAGGAAAGCATCCATTTTAGCCATATAGTGCTAAAAGACTCAGAAATATATAAGCAGCAGATAAACAACTATAGCTTTTTTTTAACACTATATGTCTAAAAGAGATGCTTTCTTTAGATGAACATTACAGTTTTGCAGGTTTTCAACAATAGAGTTGTTTTAAGTATCAGGACTAGGCTTTAATGGGATTTGATCACAGAAAACAAGCACTTGGAACAAATACCAGAAGGTATCTGGTTTGACACCCTTCACACATTTTTACTGATGCTAAAAGGATGAAAGGCAGACCTTGGTAGGACTGAACTTGATACAAGCACAGTTAGATTCACACACACATGCACACAAACACACACACATGTACACACACATACATGTATACAAACACATGTACTTATGGTTATGCTTAAATCTGCAGGTATAGAGATTCACATAACAACATCACAGTATTTTAGAGGAATATAATGTTATGTTTTCTTTAAGACATTTTCGTTGTTCTATGTTTCCTGATAGGAATAGACTTGTTGCTATAGCAATGCTATACTTTGTAATTAATGCATTTGCTAATCAATCTTGTCAAAGTAGACATTAATTAGTAAGCATTAATTAATGAGTAAGTTATAGTTATAGAGCATATATATTTTTGGTATACAATAGATTTTTAAAATTCAAAGCAGATTGAATAAAGATTTGATTCATTATCATTTTCATCATTCTTCTTGTTTGATCTCTTCACATGCATTAACTGATAACTGATTCTATAAGAATTTGCTATAACTTCGGTTCTATTACATGAAGAACGGTGCCTAGATTAGATCTAAATTTTATTCTTCAATTAGAATAATTGAAATGACTATGTTTTTATCAAATTATATTAACCATAATTTCAGAAACATAAATATAGAATTATATCACTTTCTCAAAATCTCATATAATTTAATGTTTCCATTTTTGTGTTTGGTTTGCGAGATTCTTGATGTAAGATGATGTGTTGAAATGGATCTTGTTGTATCTTGTGAGAGTCGTTATACCAATAATGTACTCTCACATTAGTTCAATTTCTCTTCTTTTGTTATTATTAGTCAACTAATTAACCAATTAACTTATTGATTGTTTACTTAATCATTCAGTATGCATATATATATTTATATATATATATAAAAGCAAATTTCCAAAAATGTTTAAGAGGGATATATAACCCTAGTAGGTATCATGTTTGCTCTTAATAGTTAATAATGCTGGCTACCTTCATTGAATGTGGATGAACTACAGTTAGTTGAATTTACTATACTCGGTAAATTGTTACTTTGGTAAATCCAAATATCTTTATAAAGACTGCATATTTTTGGTAGAGAAGAAATAATAAATCAATAAATATCACAACAGAGATTTACATATCCAGGTTTTTATAGACAGTTAGTCACATCATTCTTTTTCATGTGTTTCTGCTGCAAGCCACTGCACACTGCAAACATCTTGGTGTTAATTACTGGTGCTCCTTCATCAGGGTAAAATTTAACCGTTGGACTAATACAGTGATCACTCGCTACTTTGCGGTTCAACTATCGCGGATTCATGACTTCGCTGATTTTTCAAATATATATATATGAACACCTAAAATTTTTCATTAAATCCATTAAAATATTAATAATAAATGTTATTTCCTAGTCTAGGAACAACATAACAAGCATAAAATAGCAAAACAGCATATACAGAGGTATCTGAACTTAAGACGGGCTGTGATTGGTGCAATGGAGAGACACAAGGAATCACAGCTTTCTATTGTGTAATCTGGCCTGTGATTAGTGTTTTGACTGATGCTCAGATCCGCAGCATCTTCACTTGTCTCTCTCTCATGGCCATTTCGCTTCAAGCTTTCTCGCCGAGTGGTTTACTGTACTACTTTACGCTGTGCTGTGTGTGAGTTGTTTTGTTTCTTTGCATTAAACTTTGCATTTTCATCCCCTGCAATGGCTCCCAAGCATCTTTGATGTTGAGTACAGTAACAATCTTTATTTTTTTAAATCTAATGTGTTATTGCTTAACAGTTGTCCTTGTTATTAATAGACTACTGTAACGGGTCGATTGTTAACAGTACAGGGAGGGTTTTAAAAGCCCAAACACCCATTAAATAAATATTGTAAATATCGTGTCCCTACTTCAAAGAAATCCAGTTATCACAGCCAGTCTCAGAACCAATCTACCGTGTAAATGAGGGACCACTGTACTCTGTTCAGATGGTATCTGAAATACTGTTAAATTTTTACCCTGATGAAGTAACACTGGTAATTAACGCCAAGATGCACACCAAGATACACAAATTGCAGTGTGCACCAGCTTATAGCAGAAACAAGTTTAGGTACTAACAAAGAAAGTTGTGACTAACTGTATGACAGAACCTGGTTATGTAAGTCTCTGTTCTTCTGATATTTATTAATATGTGTGTGTATGTTTATATATTGGCCTGCTCGCTTAGCCAGCGGGGTGGTGTCATCTGAAGGCTAAAACAATGCGAAGCACATTGTGACCAGCGACATGTAGCAACATCTGATAGCCTGGTCAGTCACGGTGATCAGGGTGATGTTTATATATACTGTGAAATGGGGTTACTTTGAACAGTTTTAGACTTCTTATTGCAATAATTTCATAACCTTTTTTTTCAATTTTAACTAAATTTGACTGTTATGGGGACTAAATAGGTAAACTGATGCATGAAATAAAGATAAGTTGCAGTCAATATTTGATTACTTTTTTATATAATTGTTGCTGCTCAAAGTAACCCCAAATCAGAGGTTACTTTGAACGGTAATGTTTTTTTACTTATGTTCAAAATTACTCTTATTACTCAATCCAAACTACAAGTTGATCTTTAAGAAAAAATAGAATATGATTTAAAGAATTAGACTTTGCAACAGAAAGAAAAACTGATTCTGGTTATCAAGCCATAATAAAAAAAAAAAAATGAATTTGGGGTTACACCTCATTAATTCTAAGGGTGAAATATTGTCCATAAATAGGAAAAAACATTTAAAAATCTTAAATACCTAACTTATATTAGGCACTATTAGTTTGAACCATAGTAGCGGGATTACTTTGAATGGCACTCAAAGTAACCGTGCTGGATACTAAGAAGGGTTAGGGGACATGTCATATTATGCAAGTTTTTACAAAGATACCAAAGTTATAAAAACACTTCAATAGAAAATTATTAACTAGTTATATTAACATCATATTTTAACAAAAGCTTGTATCTTTTATGCAAGAAGTGCTTTAGCTACTGACCAAAGCATTCATATCTCGCAAAAATGTTTGTTTTGCTGGAATTTGAAGAAGGTGACAAATTCTTTCTTTGAGTGGATAAGCAAAGTTATGTTTAGAAATTTTATTTTATGTATTGAAAGTATACTATCATAGAAATATAATTTTATAGTTTAACAACACATTTAAACAATTCTGTAAGAAATTTTAATAACAAGTAATAAGAGGAAACAAAATATTGGGTTGTCCGGAAAGTTCGTGCCAATTTTTAAAAGAAAGAAAAAGGTCAATAAATACTTGCCATTTTTAATCAACCAAATATGAACCATTGCACAATCTTTCCTTTAACTTGAAAATACCCTCTTCCCAGAATTGAGGTGCCTGGGAGGATAAGTCAAAAGGTAAGCTACTATAAATCGGCACGAACTTTCTGGACAACCCAATATATTTTGTTCAAAGTTACCCTGGTGTTAAAATAACCCCATTTCATGGTAACAGAACAAATAGTGAGGGATTATCAATCCAGGCAAAATTCATCATAAGCTCTCTGTTGGTACACCAAACTAACAATATTACTTAGATTAGCGAAGAACTCCAAGAAATCTTCTGGTAGGGTCCAAAGTTATGGTCCATCACAATTCTATATTGTAAATCTGTGGATGAGCTCCATATAAATTGGTTTTTACAGAGAGATGTAGAAGAGACAAGAAGTTCAAATAGTGGCCATTACATATAATTCCTCTACTACAGCAAATTTGGCTTACAGCTATTTCCAGTAGTCATTATAGGTAGGTATACTCAAAAAGGAAGGTTCCAATTGCTACCACCTCATCGTAACCTGCCTTTACCTTTCTACTTAAACATCCCAATCTTCTCTCACTTTCTCCATACAATAGCCATTCTTGAAGTGCTCTGTTTGTTATTTTCAGCAATGGCTCTGATGAAGGTATTAATTTTTGTAGGTCATTCAATTTACCTCAATTGATAAAGAGACCAACTTAGCAAACTTATCTATTAAAACTACTGGAAACAGCTGTAAGCCAAATTTGCTATGATGAAGGAATTATATGTAATGGCTATTATTTTAATTTGTTTAAAATATAAATATATGAAGCATCAATTAGTAGGAAGCTAATTGCACCAAGTAGTAAGAAGCACAAGAGATTGCTTTCAGTGAGCAATCCTACTGTAAACTTTCTGATGGGTAAATCCAGGTTCTCTTTGCTGGATTATGAACATTTTCAGGAGTGTGAATCAAAAACAATCACAAAGAATATGGAAATGGGTACATCTTCAAATTTTAATTTTAAATATGGAAACTAGTATATCTTCAAATTTTTCTTTTAATTTTAACAGTTAATTATACAGCAGAATTGTTTAAGATGGCTGACATGTGTTTCTGCTGCAGAAAAAAAACATGTGTTAGTCATTTTAACAAATTATACTGTATAATTAACTATTAAAATTAAAAGAAAAAATTGAAGATATACTAGTCTCCGTATTTTTTGTAATTGTTTTGGTTTCATATTCCTGTATATACAAAGTGGTATTAAAAGGCTCCCAGACTAATTATGTTTAATAAAAAATAACTTGTTTATTTAAGTTTTAACATCATCTTCTTTTAAACAGTCACCTTGTGCAGCAATATGCTGGTCTCAGCATTCCTGCCACATTTGGAATCTGGCCTGGAAGTTGTTTTCAGCAAGTGGGTCGAGGACCTTCTGCGATTCTCTCTTGATCTTGGCAAAGGTATTAAAACAACTACCTTTGAGCTGCATTTTCGATTCGAGGAAGAGATGGAAGCCCACTGGCGCTAAATCTGGCAAATAGGGCAGATGCAGAAGTGATACCATGTTGTTTTTTTGTGAAACAGGGTTCACTGTCGTCATAAGGAATCCAGATGTTAAGATTACCTACACAGACCCAAATAACGGACTAACAACACCAGCAGTGTTGTTGATTGTCTTCCAATGACCCTCCAGAACGTTTCTAGGGATGACACTCATGGCAGGTCTTCTAGATTGCTCATCGTCTTCGAGGGACGTTCTTCCACTTTTGAAGCAAGTGTTCCTCTCGAAACTTTGTATACGACCCATTACCTCATTGCTGTAAGCTTGTCAAAGCATGATCAATGTTACTGTAGCAGACTGCTCAAGTTTGACACAAAATTTCGCTTTGGCTCTTTGTTCCTGTACATGACAAAATTGCAGACTGCAACATGTACATTATCACAAAAGCACAAACTTGTGAAATAAACACAGCAACATCTATCGGCATACTGTCTCATGAAGGTTACTGTTAGCTCTCACTGCATGCAACCACATGCTGCTGTCTGTTGGCGTGCTACAGAACTAGTCCAAGAGCCTTTTGATACCACCTCATAAATCTATGTATATATACATATATCATCGTGATGATGTTTTCCATGTTGGCATAAGTTGGATGGTTTGACAGGAGCTGACAAGCTGAAGATCTGCACCAGGCTCTAATTGTTTGTCTTGGCATGGCTTCTATGGTTGGACGCTCTTCCTAACACCAACCACTTTAAAGAGTGTATTGGGTGCTTTTTATGTGGCACCAGCACATATATATATATATATATGTATACATAGACCACACAGACACACATATACATATATGTACATATGCATATACATCTATTATATAAATCCTGTTCTGTCTGTGTATGTGTAAAAGATTATAGCAGCTAAATTTTGTAACTGATTGTGCTACAATTTTACACATAGGTAAAAGACATCACAGTGGGAGCCTCAGTTAAATTTCATGAAAGAACATATGTGATTGCAGTAAAAATCGATATAATTCTAGAATGAATGGTAATCGAACATGTGCATCCAGGCATTTCATTCTGCATTTAATAGATAAGCTGGCACAAAAGAGTAAGAAGACAAGGCAATTATTTTAAATAAGTAGAAACGAAATAAAATATTAACTTTAACGAAAAAATGGCACTAATTGGCGATCAATCAACTTTGTGAATATTTTCTCACAGCAAAATTCAATTGACAATAGAAAACGGCAAATTAATTGGTAATTGAACGTGGAAATTTGGGTGACAAATATATAAAACTTTAGCTAACAGTTTCTTATATAAGACAAAAAATGAGCTGTATTTTTCGACTTTTGCGTGACTCACTTGATTTGATATGTACATGCCCATTATTTATTCTTTAATTCCAATTCATGAGGAAGGAATATTAGTATCAACATTTCAAATTATGAGCTATTTTTTATCAGTAAGCATAATCGAACAATATTTTAGCAAATTCTTCTTATCATTTTTATGAATTTTACAGATCAAATTCATCAGTTACATTCTAAAAAAAAGCACTATTTGGTCGGTTCTGGTAGCTTATTCATCCACAAATTTTGCTTCTTTATTGATCAACGTCACATATTGCCAAACTCTATATTCCATTTGAAGTTTTCCGGTTTGCATTCAATAACAGATTTTTGATAGGATGCCTCGAAAAAGCAAGAGTCACATTGGCAGGAAAACAAAGAATGCTTCTATTTTGCATTCCTTGTGGGCAAACGAGAGAGAACAATGTGTACTTTGGCATGCTCACAATGCTGCTTCTTCTGCAGTCACCAGAGAATCACAGACAGCTCAGCAAACAGATCTCTGACATGCTCCTGATGCTGCCTCTACTTCAAATCGCTGTGCTTTAGAGACTGTTGAACAAAGGGCCACAAGGCTTGGGGCTGATTCTCAACGTAAAATGCATTATCATGTCTTTTAGAGGTTTTCTTCTTGTTGCTGGTCTAACAAAGCCTTTCATTACAGCTCCCATGAGGACTATGCATCACACCCACATGTCATCATTGGCAACATGTCTACAGTTTGCGTCTGTTGTAATGCAATGGGGTGACCAGCAGAATCTACCAGTATATGCTGCTCCAATGGAACAGTTAGCATGCCTCATTTACATGTCGGTGCTGAACCTTTGAAGTCCCTGCTGCTTGGAGACCATCCAGATTCTAAACACTTTCTTTGGAATATAAGAGCCTACAGTTCCACCTTCTAAATAACAAGCTTTGGTCATACACCAATAAGAAATGGAAATTATCTGTCCACCTTCAAAGTACAAGGCCAAATTTACCACCAAATTGGCTCCCTTATTCCACAAGATGGTGATGAATACAGCTTTCTCCAGATTTACTTTATGGGGAATGGACCTGAGGAAATGGCATGAACTTCAGTTGCTACAGGAACATGACCATCTCTTCTGCAGCCCCTTCAGTATATGCTTCATACCATAAACCCCTATGAAACCATTTTCAAAACTGTTCTTCATGGTAGAGATGCTAGCACCAATCAGCTTAAGTTGACCACACTCTACCAGGGCAGCATCAGAGTTGCTTTAACAAACCCCAAACCGACGAAGTTGTGGTGCTTATAACAAGTCTCAATGAGTGTGCTTCAAACTGTGATATTGTTCTTGAATGGCAAGACTCACACCTTCAAAAAATAAATGAACTTCATCCTGCATACGATGCCCTCCAATATCCATTACTGTTTACCTATGTTGACGATGGCTACGGCATTGACTTGCCAAAGTTTAATCCGGAAAGGTTAATGCATTTTCAAACACAGAAAACCATTTCACAAATGTAATTTTATGGGTTTTGACTTATGGTTCACAACAACGACATCAACATTCTTCATAGAACATGAGTACTCCTCAATCAATACCATGAAAACGTATTTGCTAAGGCAGATGTTTTTTATATTATGATTTTTTTCAGGAAATTTCCTTAGCCAGGTCACTAACTATTTACTCCACACATTTCTTCCCTTTCCAGATAGACACTGAATGCCTCCAATGGATAATACACCACCAAATGTTATTGCGTACAGAAGAATATGGCAATCTTCATGACATAATGAACCTAAATGATCAGGTTGTTGCTTCAAATATTGGATGTTCTGTCATTCTCCCATCATCATACACTGGAGGCCCCAGCACATGCTCTCACTTATGTCCACCACTGTGGCTGTCCAGATTTTTTCATCACCTTCATTTGTAATCTAAAATGGGTTGACATCCAGTTTCATTTACTTCATGGTCAAAATCCTCCAGATAGGCATGATATCATATTTAGAGTGTTTCATCTGAAGCTAATAAAAATGATGGATGTTATAAAACACGGATATATTTTTGGACCATCAAGCTCTTTCATGTACACTGTAGAATGGCAGAAGAAGGTCTTGGTCACTAGTCATTGCTTCTGTGAGGCCCAAAGTTCAGAGATCATGCTTCATTACCTCACCCCATGTTGTCCCAAGCCTACCTCTACCACAGGTTCCCTCCACAGTTTGGCACTTCTTTATACAGCTGTCCTTGTTCATATGCATCACATGACCATACCAATACATTTGTCTCTCTTGCACACCAGATCTAATGCCTCTTATGCCTAACTTTTCTTTCAAGATGCTTACACAAGATTCACACTGACATTGCCCACCCTCTGAAGCATACTGGCTTTATTTCTTTGAAGCCTACGCGTGTCCTCAGCTGTCACATCCCTTGTTTCACTGCCATGTAGCATAGCTGTTTGCACATAGGCATCATACAATCTACCTTCACTCTGAGAGAGAGGCCCTTTGTTGCCAGTAGAGGCAGGAGCTCTCTAAACTTTGCCCTGCCTAATCTTATTCTGACATCTATGCTCTCAGAGCTTCCATCTCCACAACTAACTTGAATATTTTATCCAGTCATAGAGACCATGCCAAAGGGGACACTGGAGTTTGATGCAAGCCTGCAGCTCATTGGTTCCCTGTCAAACCATCTGACCCATGGAAAGCAGACATCAAATGATAGTGATGATGATGATATATCATATGTATGTATGTACGTATGTATGTATGTTTGTATGTATGTATATATGTATGTATGTATGTATGTATCTATCTATCTAACTATGACTGGCTTCTTTCAATTTCCATCTACCAACAAAATTCACACACAAGGCTTTGGTCATTGCAGTACTATTGTAGGTACCACACAGAAGTACTGAACTCAGAAACAAGATTTTGGGAAGCAAACTTCTCACCATACTGCCATGCTTTATAAACCTGTCCAACCCACTGTGACATGTAGACTAAGATATAAAAGTAGATTGAAATGATGATGATGATATTGACAACGACGATGATGATGATGATGAGGACGATAATGTTGAGGGACTTCAGCTAATTATTTTGAGGCTGAATGAGTTAAAATATTTGATTTTTTTTTCTGGAATACAGCAGGAAATAATCCGAAGACTTTAGTGATAAGTATTCGTACTACTACTACTACTACTACTACTACTACTACTACTACTATAATTAGTAATAATGACAATGATAACAGCAACATCACCACCACCACCACTAACAACAACAACAACTGCAGCATTTTACTAGATTAAAGTTTCAATTTTTGTGACCAATTCCGTATGCAAAGCTTGAATTCTATGTTCGAAAGACTCAAATTGAAATTTATAACTTAGATAATTCTGCCTTGATGTATTTTCTATAGAAACTATTCTGACAAACGCCTAAATTATTCACATCTAACTTCTACTCTACAACTCAGCTAAAACCATGAAAAGCCCATCCCAGATATTTGCAACATAATTAGCATTTCTTCGGTAACTGCTACTATTACTGTTTCATATTATTATTATTATTATTATTATTGTTGTTGTTGTTATTGTTATTGTTGTTGTTGCTGTTGTTGTTTTCATTATACTGTTGTAATCAAATTTCAGTGTAAATGACTAAAAACCACAGTTTCAGTTATCTAATATTAGATGTAGTACTTCAGTACTAATTTCTCCTTTAGATTTACGCTCACATTTCAGTCTGTTCCAATAAACTGCAAGTGATTAAAGCCGAGATGTTAACATAACCATAAAATATACATACCTGTAATAATCAGGAAACAAATAACTAACTGACAATGGATGTTTTTATCCTTCCAGCAATTTGTTTTCCCCCTCTCCCTGCCCACCAATGCAACCACCAACACCCACACCTCCACTGCCGGCACTCTCACCTCCACCACCATTGCCACCACCACCACCGCTGCCACCACCACCGTCGCCTCCATCACCACCACCACTGCCGCCACCACTACCACCACCAAGCAGTAATAATCTTATTATCTTCAAGGGGCTTGCAGCATGTTTTATATATATATATATATATATATATATATATATATATACATATATATATATACATATATATACATATCAGAACGCCATGATAGATCGTTAGCTCCTACACGCATTTTTTTCTCTCCTTGTTTTTTTCTGTGTATCTTTCTGTCAAAGAGCATAGGCTCGAAACGTAAAAGACGTTTTCTATTCCTGAGCGCTATACTAATACATTTTTGTTTGTACTCCACCTGCCTTCGTCTTTTGTTTATTTTCGTAAACTTTCCCTTTATATATACATCATCATCATCATCATCATCATCATTTAACGTCCGCTTTCCATGCTAGCATGGGTTGGACGGTTCAACTGGGGTCTGGGGAGCCCGAAAGCTGCACCAGTCCAGTCAGATCTGGCAGTGTTTCTACAGCTGGATGCCCTTCCTAACGCCAACCACTCCGAGAGTGTAGTGGGTGATTTTATGTGCCACCGACACAGGTGCCAGACGAGGCTGACAAACGGCCACGCTCGGATGGTGTTTTTTATGTGCCACCGACACAGGTGCCAGACGAGGCTGGCAGACGGCCACGCTCGGATGGTGTTTTTATGTGCCACCGACACAGGTGCCAGACGAGGCTGGCAGACGGCCACGCTCGGATGGTGTTTTTATGTGCCACCGACACAGGTGCCAGATGAGGCTGGCAAACGGCCACGATCGGATGGTGCTTGTTACGTGCCCACAGCACGGAGGCCAGTCGATGCGGTACTGGCTACGGCCACGTTCGGATGGTTTTCTTATGTGCCACGTGCCACCGGCACTGGTACCACAAAGATACAAATTCCATTGATGTTCATCTATTTTGATTTGTTTTGATTTGATTTTCACTTGCCTCAACAGGTCTTCACAAGTGTCACAAGAAGGAAGGTATGCACAGGTGGACTGACTACGTCCCAGGTAGGGGCCATGGGTTATGGCCTGACTAGTCTTGCCGGGTCTTTGGATGGTGTTTTTATGTGCCACCGACACAGGTGCTAGATGAGGCTGGCGAACGGCCACGATCGGATGGTGTTTGTCATGTGCCCACCGCACTGACTACGGCACTGATGGATTTCTTGTGTGCCACAGGCACTGGTACCACAAGATACAAATTCCATTGATGTTCATCTATTTTGTCTATTTTGATTTGATTTTCACTTGCCTCAACCGGTCTTCACAAGTGTCACAAGAAGGAAGGAAGGTATGCACAGGTGGACTGACTAGTCTTGCCGGGTCTTCAGAAGGTGTTTTTTATGTGCCACCGACACAGGTGCCAGATGAGGCTGGCGAACGGCCATGATCGGATGGTGTTTGTTACGTGCCCACAGCACGGAGGCCGGTCGATGCGGAACTGGCTACGGCCACGTTCGGATGGTTCTCATGTGTGCCACCGGCACTGGTACCACAAAGTGTGTGCCACCGGCACTGGTACCACAAAGATACAGATTCCATTGATGTTCATCTATTTTGATTTGTTTTGATTTGATTTTCACTTGCCTCAACAGGTCTTCACAAGTGTCACAAGAAGGAAGGTATGCACAGGTGGACTGACTACGTCCCAGGTAGGGGCCATGGGTTATGGCCTGACTAGTCTTGCCGGGTCTTCGGATGGTGTTTTTATGTGCCACCGACACAGGTGCTAGATGAGGCTGGCGAACGGCCACGATCGGATGGTGTTTGTCATGTGCCCACAGAATGGAGGCCAGTCGATGCGGTACTGGCTACGGCCACTTTCGGATGGTTTTCTCTTGTGTGCCACCGGCACTGGTACCACAAAGATACAAATTCCATTGATGTTCATCTATTTTGATTTGTTTTGATTTGATTTTGATTTTGATTTTCACTTGCCTCAACAGGCCTTTGATTTTCACTTGCCTCAACAGGCCTTCACAAGTATCACAAGGAGGAAGGTATGCACAGGTGGACTGACTACGTCCCAGGTAGGGGCCATGGTTTATGGCCTGACTAGTCTTGCCGGGTCTTCGGAAGGTGTTTTTATGTGCCACCGACACAGGTGCTAGATGAGGCTGGCGAACGGCCACGTGCCCACAGCACGATGGCCAGTGATGCGGTACTGACTACGGCCATGTTCGGATGGACTCTTGTGTGCCACCGGCACTGGTACCACAAGCGGTACTGACTACTTTTTATGTGCCACCGACACAGGTGCTAGATGAGGCTGGCGAACGGCCACGACCGGATGGTGTTTGTTATGTGCCCACAGCACGATGGCCAGTGATGCGGTACTGACTACGGCCACGATCGGATGGATTCTTGTGTGCCACCGCACTGGTACCACAAGCGGTACTGACTACGGCCACGTTCGGATGGATTCTTGTGTGCCACCGGCACTGGTACCACAAGCGGTACTGACTACGGCCACGTTCGGATGGATTCTTGTGTGCCACTGGCACTGGTACCACAAGGATACAAATTCCATTGATGTTCATCTATTTTGATTGTTTTGATTTGATTGATTTTCACTTGCCTCAGCAGGTCTTCACAAGTCGGAAGGTATGTACAGGTGGACTGACTACGTCCCAGGTAGGGCCCACGGGTTATGACCTGACTAGTCTTGCCGGGTCTTCGGATGGTGTTTTTATGTGCCACCATGTTCCCACAGCACGGAGGCCAGTCGAAGCGGTACTGGCTACGGCCACGTTCGGATGGTTTTCTTGTGTGCCACAGGCACTGGTACCACAAAGATACAAATTCCATTGATGTTCATCTATTTTTATTGATTTTCACTTGCCTCAGCAGGTCTTCACAAGTGTCCCAAGAAGGAAGGTATGCACAGGTGGATCGACTACGTCCCAGGATATGGCCTGACTAGTCCTGCCGGGTCCTCTCATGCACAGCACACTTCCATAGGACTCGGTCTTCAGTCATTTCCTTGGTGAGACCTAAAGTTCGAAGGTCGTGCTTCACCACCTCGTCCCAGGTTTTCCTGGGTCTACCTCTTCCACAGGTTCCCTCAACTGCTAGGTTGTAGCACTTTTGCACACAACTATCTTCAGCCATTCTCGTCACATGGCCATACCAGCGCAGCCGTCTCTCTTGCACACCACAACTGACACTTCTTAGGTTCAACTTTTCTCTCAAAGTACTTACACTCTGACGATTATGAACACTGACATTACACATCCATCGGAGCATACTGGCTTCATTTCTTGCAAGCTTACGCATATCCTCAGCTGTCACGGCCCATGTTTCACTACCATGTAGCATGGCTGTACGTACACACGCATCATATAGTCTGCCTTTTACTCTTAGCGAGAGACCTTTTGTCACCAGCAGGGGTAAGAGCTCTCTAAACTTTGCCCAGGCTATTCTTACTCTAGCAGTTACACTTTCAGCACACCCACCCCCGCTACTGACTTGGTCTCCTAGGTAGCGGAAGCTATCAACTACTTCTAGTTTGTCTCCCTGGAACGTGGTAGAAGTTGGACTCTGCACATTTCCAGTGTTTATTTCTCCTGAGCATCTGCCACAGACAAAAACTATTTTCTTAGTTAGCCTTCCTTTGACATTGCTGCACCTCTTATGTGTCCATAGCTTACACTTGGTGCACACATATATATATATATGTATGTATATATATATATATATATATATATATATATATATATATATATATATATATACATTATTTACATTTGATGGATATTTGTCCTCATCTTGTTTGTTGTTAACACAATGTTTCAGCTGATATACGATCCAGCCTTCATCAGGTGTCTTGGGAAATTTCGAAACTATAATGAGTTTCTCCTACAGAGAATGCTTCCAGTTACTATTGGTACCCCCTTGTATACACACACACACACATATATATATAGTCCACACATGAGATCCAGGGATTCTCTGTATAGACGACACTTAGTATTGGTTAAAAGATTCAATCTGTGACTCCAATGTCTTTACAGAGGATCAATTCCACAAGGTAAAGAAAGGCTATAAGAGGGATCAAACTGAGTGGGTATAGAGGCAATTATGTGAATAAACAATTTAGACACATCAAATTTATTAAATATATTAAATAAATCAAATACAAAATACGTATAGGGAGAGAATTCACAAAAAGAACCAGCAAAAGACGAAGACAGGTGGTGTAGACAACAAACAGATGTATTAGTTTAACGCTTGGAAAGTGAAGAAGTCATTGTTTTGAGCCTACACTCTTTCACAGAAAGGAACACAGAAAGAAAGAAGGAAAGAAAATAAAGAATGTGTAGTGGCTAGCGATCTATCAATACATATATATATATAGGGGAGAATTCACAAAAAAAAACCCAAAAGACGAAACAACAAACAGATGTATTAGTATAATGCTTGGCAAGTGAAAAAGTCTTTAACGTTTCGAGTCCATGCTCTTCCACAGAAAAGAACACAGAAAGAAGCAAGGAAAGAAATTAAAGTATGTGTAGTGGCTAGCGATCTATCAATACATACACACACACATATATATATATATATATATATATATATATATATATATATAGGGTGAGAATTTACAAAAAAAAAACAAAAGGCGAAGACAGGTGGTATAGACAACAAACAGATGTATTAGTATAACACTTGGGAAGTGAAAAAGTCTTTAACATTTCGAGTCCATGCTCTTCCACAGAAAGGAACACAGAAAGAAGCAAGGAAAGAAAATAAAGTATGTGTAGTGGCTAGCGCTCTATGAAAATAAGAGAAAGCAAAAAGCAGAAACTTTCAGGTGATTAATTTCTATGTATAAATATATAAATATTTATATTAATAGGTCCAACTTACAAATGACAGAGAAAATTAAGGGGATGAAAGAAGGGTGTTATAACTCCAACAACTGTGTCTGCAGGGATCAGCAATCTATAATAATGTTGGTAGATTTTGGTTATCACAATATGCAGCTGTATGGATGCAATTAACATTGGATGTGATGAGCCTCTGTCATCAGGGTAGAAAAGATCTTACATTTCAGATCTTTATGCAGAAAAGTTCGCAGGTGGAATGGTTAAATGTGGAGATAGCTGTATTAGAGGGGGGACTAGGGGGCATTAAGACAGGGAATGATGCCTATATATATATAAATTAAATTAGAGATAAAACCACTATTAGGTAAATCAAACAGTGAAAAACATAAATCAAAACATAAAAATAAAAATAATTAATATAATTTACAAAATATATAAAATTTAAAATTTAGATTATTTAAATTTAAAATTATTAATTTATATTTATATTTATATTTATAATTTTTTTTTAATTATATATAACTATCAAAAAGTATTAAAAAGTTTATTATAAGATAAGTAAAACCACTACGTACGTTTCATGGCCATGACCTAATTCGAATTACAATAATTTTAATTCAATTATAAATTCGAATTATGGTTATAGTCAATCTTCAGGTTAATGATAATAGTTAAATAAATAAGCAAATATATTTAAACAATATTATTGAAGAAATAAATAAAATAATAATTTTTCTTATAAAAAATTTATTATCAAACTAGAAACTTTAATGATTATGATTATGTCATACAATCCAAATATAATGTTAAATATTAATTTTTAAGGTAAAGAAACATAATAAACTCATGAATAACCTAATCTCATATATAAAGCAGCTCCAATTTCTTGTTATTTCTGTTGTTGTGAAGGACAATCACAGTGAATTTGCTGAAGGATAACGATCAGTACATATGCTTGGTAAACAAGTGAGAAGATATTCAATTCTTTCCAGTGTTTCCATTGTTATTTTTCAAAAATGATGTATAACAAGAAAAGTTTAAAGATTGTACTTTTACAGCCTTTGTTTTGTTCTTTCTCTCATTGTAATCGTGACCATCCTAGAATGAAGAAAAAGGCTATCTTTCAAGGTTTAGTCAGTTTCCCTGACCCTGCTGCACCTGCCCTGTTTCTACTGAGTACTTGCATAAGAGAGAGGCTAAATGAGCCCAGGTGAGGCTTTATGATGTATACCCCAGGCTTTTGGTTTGAGCTCAGGCTATAAAGATTTGCAACCAAATATCATAATATATTTTGTCTTAACTCCTAGTTTAAATTGACTTTTATATTTCAGGTTTGGTAAATAACATGGTTCTGGGTTCAGTCCCACTTCGTGGCACCTTGAGCAAGTGACTTCTACTATAGCCTCGGGCTGACCAAAGCCCTGTGAGTGGATTTGGTAGACGGAAACTGAAAGAAGCCCGTTGTATATATATATATGTGTGCTTATGTGTCTGTGTTTGTCCCCCCCCACACACACACATCACTTAACAACCGATGCTGGTGTGTTTACGTCCCCGTAACTTAGTGGTTTGGCAAAAGAGACCGACAGAATAAGTACGAGGCTTACAAAAAATAAGGCCTGGAGGTGATTTCCTCGACTAAAGGCAGTGCTCCAGCATGGCTGCAGTCAAATGACTGAAACAAGTAAATGAGTAAAAGAATATATGATGTGGCTGATCAACATAAATTCCCACTCCAGTCTGATCCTCAGAGAAGAGAATATGATATACAGGGTCCAACTCAAAAAATTGAGCAACATACCCAAACAGTCTGAGCTGATATTCCTGAATCATTTCACTAACAGGACGTGCCCCAGTTTCTGAGTAAAGTCATTGGTTGAGTATGTAATGGAATATTCATATATTTCACATTACAGTCTTTTATAGTTTTGAACATTGTTCACAAACCCGTCACTATTACTTTTGTGGACCACCAAGGGCCTACAGGCTCCAGACTGGGAACTATTTTTCAAGGGTCAATTGCCTTATAAATTCATGACCTTTGTTGCAATGTTGGAGAACTGCATTAATGAATGATGATAAAGTTACCATATACCATATAGTTCTGTGTATATTGAGACAGAGCAATGCTTATACATTAGAATTAAATTATACATCAATACATTCTTTATATAGGAGAGGCATGAAGGCCACCAAATTATAAGGTGTTGAATTATTTGCCCATTGATTGAAATTATATCTACTGCAAGCATTTTGTTGTGTTTCTGGGCAAAAATCTTTTTACTCACATACTTCATTTCCTATAGCTATTGTGAATAGATACCAAATAATGTGAGAATGACATCTGGGATAGACTGGCATCCTAGCCAGGAGTAGCTTAATTTCTCCTCTGTCTTGTCTCATGAAACTAAAGCTAAACATTATCTTTATACAGCACCAAGGGGAAGCATTCATATCATTATATTAATTGCATTCATTCCTTATTCCCTAAGGCATCTTTCAAATTTTATTACTTTTATTTTTATTATTGCATACATGGTTTAATTTCTTGAGCAGCATGAAAAGTTTTTTGAAAATTCAGTGATAGTAGTAGTAGGCAGATTATCTGTCACAAGAGAATTCTGATATGGAGAGATTTAGAAATAAAAAAAAATAGGGAGAGCAGAGGGAATAGATGGGGTGGTGAGCAAGACATGGAAGAAGTAATGGATTCTTAACTCTCTGTAGAAGAGAGATGACTAATACAGGAATAATTGAATCTCAGTTTGCATCCTCGATGCATCTGTGCATGTGAACAAATAAAAAAGATAGTTGTTATCTGGACAGGAAGAAAAAATTTCAGAGCAAAGAACTACATTGATTCGTAAGGGCCAGATTTAATTATATGGCTAAATCAATTCAGCTGTAATTAGTTACAGTGTGGAGCTACAGTTAACTGATCACATTAAATCATTGTTCCAAACAAAAGCTGTTGACAGTTGATAGTATCTGAGAGGTGAGCCCCAAAAGAATATTCTTGGCTTCTCTCCAAAAGCTCTGGGTGAGGGGCACCACTTCTAGCACAATGCCTAGTCTCTGATGTTCATAGGTTCATAGTCAACACCATCAGCAGTCGGGTTAGCAATTGTATCACTGCTAAATGAAAAAGATCATCACTGTTGTTAAGGCTGAGAGAAGCTAGTGTCAGCTGCGGACAGCACCTGTACTGACCAATTAGCAATGGACAAGACTAGAAGATGAAAGCTGACCAGAGAAAGCAATAAAAGTTCTGAGAAACTGTAGCACCAACAGACAAAGAACAGGCGTAATGCTGAACTTAGAAGCTTCCAAATGGGTTACTCTATTAAAACTCAGTGTTTCTTGAGAGAATTGCTGTGAGAAGGCCAATGGGAAAAAGACAATGAACTATGTTGAATGGTGGAAGAATGCTGAAGCAATGAGCCGTGGGGAGGTGCTTGCCTATTAAAGTGAAAGGCAGATAATTCACAGAGAAGTCCCTCTGCAAAGGCCACAACAAGATGGGCATCACAACATGGTGGGCATTACAGGAGTTAAAAGGTGAAGAACTATCAGGTTTGGTCTCTAAGAATTTGAAGTTGCCTCAGTGCGGTTATGAATCAACAGATTGTTGAAGTAGTGCTATGTGGACTCAAGCTGTGGCATAATCAATGCTGTCTGCTTGATTTAGATGAAAGTATCTGATTGCTTAAAGACCCAGCACACACCCAATCATCCTAGATAACAACACCAATAATATATCTAGGTGCATCATGTTTTGGTGTAAAAAAATAATTTTCTAAGAATATAAATATTCTTAAATTATTGTATAGGATTCCTTGTCTTGCAAGTTATCTTGTGACCCTGCTGGTACAGGTGTCTGTAAAAAGCATCCAGTCCACACTGTGAAGTGGTTTACATTTGAAAGGGCAACCAGCTGTAAAAACCATGTGAAAACTGACCTCGTCTGTGCTGGTGCCAAGTAAAAAAGCCCTCAGTTCACTCTGTGGGGTGGGTGATGTTAGGAAAGGCATCCAGCCATAAAAACCATGCCAAAACTGATACAGTAGCCTGGTGTAGTCTTCTAACTGACCAGCTCCTGTCAAACCATCCAACCCATACCAGCATGGAAGGCAGACTTTAAACAATGGCGATGATGATGATTGGATGAAAATAGAATTATAAATTTATCTAAATTCAGACTTTTTGTAAAATTTATGATATGTACAATTTTCGATTCAAAACAGATTGGTTTTGTAATACATAAAATGGATTGTTTGAGGCAGTCGACACCTCTCACTTGCAATGTTTTTTTGAAAGTCTAGCAAACATTTGCAACAAATAAACAAAATGGAAAAAGCCTATTTATATTGTACAAGATCCAGCTGCAGTTAAAATGAAAGAAATTATGAAAAATTTGGCACATGTAAATACAAAATCTAGTTTTGGATGATTTCATAGGTTTTGTTATAAATATTTCTGTTGACTAGACAGCTACAATGCAAACACTGGTAATGATAATAATAATAATAATAATAATAATAATAATAATAATAATGCCCTGATACAGTACCAGGCAGTGTCTCTCTTGGCTTTGTAACTGAAATGATTGGAAGTGTTTTCATGTACATTGTTTTGTCTTGGTATAAAAGATTGGCTACAGCCAATATTCTGCTCAATACCACAGATTTGATTGTCAGTTGTTTGACCTTAACCAGGTGAGCACGTTCTTTAGTAGCTGATGATATGTGCATCTCTGATCACGAGCAGAAGTAGTGGGGAAGCACCATAGCCATGTGTTGAGAGGAATTCTTTGGGGTTTGGATAATTCACCTTTAGAAATATGGGTGTTTTTTTCATCATCCTTAAACACACCTTATTCAGAGACCTTTTAAGCAGGATGGGATACTTGACCTGAAGAAAATTCTAACTGGGCCCCAACTGTTAGGTCATGTGCTGTTTATCTTGATATGAGATCACCATGTTGTGCTCATATGGTTGTGATGCACGTGCCTAGTGTACCCTTATCAGATGGATAGTCATGATGGGTATATTGAACTTTATATATTTGTGCCCCAGTGTGACTTTGATGGCTTGCGATGCTCTCTCACAGAATAATAATAATAATAATCCTTTCTACTATAGGCACAAAGCCTACAATTTTGTGAAGAGGGGCTTCTTGATTACATTGACTCGAAAGGGTGAATAGTAATAATAATAATTACTAGCTGGACGTGTGAAAATGTCAGGGAAAACAAAAAATGTAAGCATCAGTAAATTGTGAGCTGGTGTCATGAGAAATGTTTCTATATTGTGACACAAAATATAGAAAGAAGTGTAAAACTGATAACTATATAATCCAACCAAAATATCTCAATTACGCAAATGTTAACAGAATTACTATTTAGCCTTAAATACATCGTACATATTCAAAGAACCTTCTTGGTTTAGTGGTATGGAACGTACTTCTGGTATTCTTTTATTCTTTTACTTGTTTCAGTCATTTGTCGGTGGCCATGCTGGAGCACTGCCCTTTAGTCAAAGAAATCTACCCCTGGACTTATTCCCTGTAAGCCTGGTGCTTATTCTATCAATCTCTTCTGCCAAACAGCTAAATTACAGGGATGCAAACATACCAACATCGATTGTCAAGCAATGATGGTAGGGGGAAAAACACAGACACAAAAACACACATAGATATATACATACATACACACACACACACACACATATATATATATTATATATATATATATATATATATATAATATATATATATATATATATATATATATATGTATATATATGTGCATATATGTATATATGACAGGTTTCTTTCATTTTCCGTCTACCAAATTCACTCATAAGGCTATCGTTGGCCTGAGGCGAAAGTAGAAGACACTCTTTAAAGTATAGAGTTGAATTTTGTGTAGCTACCTGTTGGCAACTTTTGTAGAGGGTGTTACCCATTTTTCTGGGCTCTTTTCACCCTGTCCAAAATTTGCAGTAGTTTTTGTGTGAGAAAAAAAAGGAAGGGAGTGGGGCTTGTTTGTGGTTTGTAGAGAAAACGTTAAGCATGCCTGAAATAATAAAAAAAAACATGGTCTTTCCAACCAGCTAAAAGACATGAAGAACTATGAAAGAAGAGGAATAAGTACTGGGAGTGGGGGAAAGAAGAGAGAACACCCAAAATAAAAATGTAAACACCTGAAAGACTTTCCCTCTAATTCATTACTATATTTCTTTATTTCTTCTTCATTGTTGAAATTAACGAATTGAGAAAAGATTGATCATATTTCAGTCTAATTGTCATTGTAAATGACTGAGGTTTT
Organism: Octopus sinensis; assembly: GCF_006345805.1. Lineage (NCBI taxonomy): Eukaryota > Metazoa > Mollusca > Cephalopoda > Octopoda > Octopodidae > Octopus > Octopus sinensis. The sequence continues at coordinate 37,429,884 of NC_043008.1, forward strand.
TCTTTCCCTGTCTTTATCGCTTCACTCCTTTTCTCTACGGTTGAGAGAGTGAAGGTGCATGGCTCAGTGGTTAGGGGTATTTGGCCCACGATTGTAAAGTCATCAGTACGATTCCCTAAGGTACACTGTTCTTGAGCAAGATACTCTGCTTCTTCACCTTGCTGCAGTCCACTCAGCTGGCAAAAATGAGTTCTAGGTGTAATTCAAAAGGGCTAGCCTTGTCACATTCTGTGTGAGGCTGAATCTCCCTGAGGACTACCTTATGGTATGTATGTCTGTGGAGTACTCAGCCACTTGCGCATTAATTTGAGTAGACTGTTCCATTGATGAGATAAACAGAGACCAATGGAGTGCCATTTTTTAAAAGAGTGAAAGAAAAGGAAATGTTCCATATTGTAAGGCAAAAATGTCACGAGTTTAGTAATAGGCAGTGAAAGCCAAGATGAAACAATTGCTATTCTGTCATGTTGTGACTTCGCCCTCGACTCATGCTCAGTTTGATAACAACAGCCTGGGCATTGGTATTTATCTGGGGGCTTCGCTTCCAGATCTGTGAAACCCACAAATGCTGTTGTCAGGACCAGATTTTCCTGCCTCTATATAGGATGTATTCATTTTCTTCCAACCACTTGAAGGTTTATTTTGTTCCAGTCTATTCTCCCTTACTTCCTCTCTGTCCTCCTTTCTCTTGCTTTGCCACTCACTTCTTCATTTGAAGTAAGCATGACACACATCACAGGTACGGACTACAAGTTGGCATATTAATATTATTGATAATAATATCTTTTCTTTATTAGCCACAAGGGCTGAACACAAAACAAATAGGGATAATACAATACAAGGGACAAGTGAGATGTTGAACAATGCTGTGTATATAATAAGTAACAAAAACAATTAACAAAACAATTAAACAATAATAATAAATCCCCAAAAGGGTAAAGTTCCTCACAGGGTCAACCAAGGGACTCCACACATTCTGATTATCCTAATTTCCAGATGCACCTCAGCAGGCATCTCTTTCCTTCTCAACTCCTCTGCTCTACAAATAAAAGTTCAGAGTGGGCCCATCCACAGGGCCCTCACCACATGCACCCACCTTTCAATAAATTTACTGGTGGGGGTGGGAAGATACAGTACTTCCCTCTCTACTCTCACTTTCCCTTTAAAGTGGAATTTGAAAAAGTTGATGAGGGTTTGGCTGAAGAGGAAAGTATCTGTCTTCAGTCCTTTCAATCTCATCCACCACACCACCTCCTTTGTCATAGCCATCAGACAGAGGAAAACTGCCTTCCCTTCCTGGCCAAAAGAAGGCAGCAGGTTGTTCTTCACAATGGACTTGGTTGTTAACTGGATCTGTCTCACATGCAACAACAGCAGTTCGACAAAGCTCCACATGTCAGTAATGCACAGAAACTGGATGAGTGCATGCAGGACAGTTTTGTCGTCTTGCGCACACCTCAGACAGGTCCATCTGACAGCACTTCCATATCTGTAGAGCTTGTATTGAACCAGCAGAGCTCCCCGGTATTTGTGGAAGCTATCCATAGGCCCTGGACTGAAAGTTCTCTGGAAAAAACCAGTTAATTGATCCCTCCTGATGCAAAGAGTTTCCCCTGAGGATGTCGTCGCTCTATTCCTCCACTAATCATCTGCAGAACTCCATAGTGGAACTTCTACTGACCATAGAGCCAGCATTCTAGGAGCCAAGAACACTTTCTTGATCTATGCTTGACCCAAGACTGTAACTCAGTCAATGAAATGAGCTATGGAAAATCCTAAAATAATAATCATCATCATCACCGTTTAATGTCCACTTTCCATGCTGGCATGGGTTGGGCAGTTTGACTGAGGACTGGCAGGCCAGGAGGCTGCACCAGGCTCCAGTCTGGTCAGTTAAGGTTTCTACAGTTGGATGCCCCTCCTAACACCAACTACTCTGAATGTACATTGGATGCTTTTTATGTGTCACTGGCACGGGGAGTCAGTCAGGCGGCACTGGCATTGACCATGCTCAAATGGTGCTTTTTACATGCCACCAGCACTGGCAATGGCTACACTCAGATGGTGCTTTTTATGTGCCACCAGCATGGGTGCTAGTCAGGCAACAATGGCATTGGCCACAACAATGATAATAATAATAATAATAATAACAATAATAATAATAATGATAATAATAATAACGACAACAACAACAACAATAATAGAGGCAGTGGCTCTCATAGCTTTTGATCTTAACTGATTGGTAGTATTATTACGTACATTGTTTTGTCTTTGTAAAAGATGGTCTACAACAAATATTCTGCTCAATACCACAGATTTGCTTGTCAGTTGTTTGACCGTAACCAGTTGAGCATGTCCCCTAGTGGCTGACGATATTTGCATCTCTGATGACGCTGATGATGATGACGATGCAACTCATAAATAATCAGCATTAATGCTACTCAAGTTCATTAAAAATATATAAACTAAAATCATTTTGAGAATCAATGAAATTTGTTGAAGCAATGATTAGTTAAAAAGGAAATCGATTTCAGAAAGTCTGAAAGATAGTCTTTATTTTTCAATGCATATATATATATATATATATACATACACACACACCCACACACCACATATATATAATATATATATATATATATATATATATATATATATACACATACATATATATAGATATATATATGCACATATATATATATATATATATATATATACATACTTACATATATGATATATATATCACCATCATATATATCGTATATGTTTATATATATATATATATATGATATATATATATATGTATGTATGTATGTATGCATATATATATATAATATATATATATATAATAATAAGAGTAAATAATTTCTATAAAGGTTTTTAAAAAAACCACAATTATTTACTGGTAGAATTCGGTATGTAAATATAGCCGATTACCGGCAGGAACTTCTGTAAAGTTCAGTATATATATTGTATATAAGAAAAGGGGACAAGCAACAGGTTGCTTGACCGCATACCGAAAAAATAGAAATAGCAGTCAAGAATGCTTATTTCTATCAAAGTGGGACTCCGGGCACGACAAACCCTGTAATTCACATATGCAAAACGGAAGGGATAGATAACGAAAACGAAGTCTGGTGGTTATTTGTGAACATCATGTTTCTGGATTATAAACATATTGAATATATATTTCATATATATTTTTGATATATATTTCATATACATTGCATATATTGCACATTGTCGTGCCCGGAGTCTCACTTTGATAGAAATAAGCATTCTTGACTGCTATTTCTATTTTTCGGTATGCGGTCAAGCAACCTATATATATATATATTATATATATATATATATATATATATATAATATATATATATATATATGTATATATATGTATATGAGTATATATATGCATGTATTATGTATATGTTTTACACATTTTTAAAAATGTCTACAAGGTTATGCATGTTGTTCGTAAGATGTAAATGTAAGATTATTTTCCTGTTTCAAACAAAAAATTTTTTTTTTAAATGGAAGAAGGAAAAAGGAGAAAGAATAAATAAGACCTGCTAAGAGTGGAACTATTTCTTGGGAAAAAAAAAAATCTGAAGAAATACGACACTGGTTATTTGAATCTTACCTTAGATGGTGTCGAGAGTAACATCATTCAGATGCCGATACCCTATTTTTCAATTTTGTTTTAAAAATAGATTTTCTTGTATTGCTTTTAACCTTTTAATCAGCCAATATAAAAAGATGACAGAAATAATTTTTTTTCTTCCTTTTTTTTTTCAATTTTTTTTTGTTATTTTTTTCTCTTCTTCTGTCTCGTATGAGGGGAGAAGAAAATATGATATTGAACATTAGGTGGTTTAAAACCCAATGATGAAATGAAATCTTAGTTATCTATTTGAAACACTACAGCAGAAGAGAGATGGCTCAGCTGACATTGTTTTGGGCTATTAATTCACTAGTAAACTGATGGAGTCATTAGAGAATTGGATCTAATATCTCAAGGTATTTTGTCTCGAATCTCTGTACACTGAGTTCAGATCCTATCAAAATCAATTCTATCTTTCATTCTATTTGAGGTCGTCCACCCACCCCCACCCCCACCTGCCACAAAATATGTCAATCTAGTGAGGCTGATTGAGAAAATTGTTACTGCATAGGATGAGATACCTTACAGTAGTTTGTGTTTTGACTCTTTGTAACCTGACTGCAACACCTGAAATGATGTTAGTACCAAGATGATTCAGTTCCTTTCTTGCTTTACGTAACTCTAGGGTTTGGAGATGGGGGGCATGCATCCATGGGGATTTGCTAGCCTTCAGGGAGAGACTTTTCCCAAGTTTGTGCATACAGAGGCATATATATGGCTAACATATTCAACCTGCAAAAAATTGAGCCAGATCTCCTTCAACTACATCTTACCATCTTTAACAAATGATACATTGAATTATGTAGTCCATGGTACACAATGTCCAAAAATTATTAGAAATAACATACAAAATAGTCATAGTTTGGATGTTTCTGATCAAAAGTGTTATTGATCTCAGTTGACCTGAGGCAAAACAGCAATATTATATGATAGTAGACTGCAACAATTGACACCATGCTGCACTGGAGAAAAAGGCGGCGAGCTGGCAGAAACGTTAGCACGCCAGGTGAAATGCTTCGCTGTATTTTTTGTGCCGCTACGTTCTGAGTTCAAATTCCACCGAGGTCAACTTTGCCTTTCATCCTTTTGGGGTCAATTAAATAAGTACCAGTTATGCACCGGGGTCGATATAATCGACTTAATCCCTTTGTCTGTCCTTGTTTGTCCCCTCTGTGTTTAGCCCCTTGTGGGTAGTAAAGAACTAGGTATTTCGTCTGCCATTACGTTCTGAGTTCAAATTCCGCCAAGGTCAACTTTGCCTTTCATCCTTTCGGGGTCAATAAATTAAGTACCAGTTACGCACTGGGGTCGATGTAATCGACTGAATCCGTTTGTCTGTCCTTGTTTGTCCTCTCTGTGTTTAGCACCTCGTGGGTAGTAAAGAAATAGGTATTTCGTCTGCTGTTATGCTCTGAGTTCAAATTCTGCTGAGGCCGACTTTTGCCTTTCATCCTTTAGGGGTCAATTAAATAAATACCAGTTACATACTGGGGTCGATGTAATCGACTTAATCCCTTTGTCTCTCCTTGTTTGTCCTCACTATGTTTAGCGCCTTGTGGGCAATAAAGAAATACGATAGTAGAATACAAAAGCACAACGCAAGCAGCAACAACAGCAATTATAACTGAATCATGCTCATCTTTCGTTGATTAAACTAATCTTTTGGTATTTAATCACAAAAGGGATGACGAATGACTGCAACAATTGACACCATGGTGCACTGGAGAAAACTTGTTCTCTTAAGTAAGCATGGCAGAGATAAAGCTAAGAAGGAGAGTGTGACAGTTAAGATGCTCTTACCGCACTCACTCTCTGCCCTCACTGGTTCTTTTCCTTTGGCTGCCTTCTCTCCACTGCCATCCTGCTTGGGATGCTCTCACTGCACTCACCCTCTGCTCCCCCACCTAACAGCCAAGGCACCTGCAATCCTCTCTTTCTGTCACTGCTCTTACTGCATTTACCTGCTGCTCCCTTACCTTCTGCTTTTCTTTCTCTCAATGTCCTCTTCCTACATCTCTTCAGCTACATCAACACCTTCTAATCTCTCTATCTTCTATCCCTTGTGGTTACTCAATCTCTTTTTCTTTTCTAACCCTTTCTGATTTTTGACAAGATTCCTTCTTTCTCACTTTCATGCTCCCTTCCTCCCATGTCTTCCTCACACATTCTGTCTTTATAATGTAGAATGACAATGGGCCCCCAACACAAACTGCCAGCTACCCTACTATTCTCTGTGGAAGCACATGGCTTAGTGTTGAGGGTGTTGGACTCATGATCCTAAGATTGTGGTTTTGAATTCTGGACCGGGCAATGCATTGTATTCTTGAGCAAAACACTTCATTTCACATTTCTCCAGTCCACTCAGCTGACAAAAGTGAGTAATCCTCTGAGAGACTTGTTCCTCATCTAGTGGGGAACATATTTATAACACAAAAAAGTGGGAAACTGGCCCAAAAGGTCTATATGGCTTGGGAAGGATCCTCCAAAGCGTAGGAGTGGCTGTTTGGTAAGTAGCTTGCTTACCAACCACATGGTTCTGGGTTCAGTCCCACTGCGTGGCATCTTGGGCAAGTGTCTTTTAATATAGCCCCACACCGACCAAAGCCTTGTTAGTGGATTTGGTAGACAGAAACTGAAAAAAATCCATCGTATATATGTATATATATATATATAATATATATATGTATATATATTATATATATATATATATATATATATATATATAATATATATATATATATATATATATATATATATGTGTGTGTGTGTATGTGTATGCATATGTTTGTGTGTCTGTGTTTGTCCCCCAACATTGCTTGACAACCGAGGCTGGTGTGTTTACGTCCCTGTAACTTAACGATTCAGCAAAAGAGACAGATAGAATAAGTACTAGGCTTACAAAGAATAAGCCCTGGGGTCGATTTGCTTGACTAAAAGGCAGTGCTCCAGCATGGCCACAGTCAAATAACTGAAACATGTAAAAAAGTAAAGAGTAAGAGTATTATTCTCATCCTCTTCACAAACCCACTCCATATCCTCTGTCCCTCGCATACTTCATTCCCCAACAGTATCTACCCAGTCACTCTCTTCATTACAACTCAACCCCAACAATAAATCTGTTCCTCTCTTGTATTCTAACTTCTTTCTTAACGCCTTCGTTATTTCTCCTCCCCACCTTTCAGCCATGAGGGCTCTCGTCAGGTTCATTTGTCATGCAAGTTGCAAAGTAGCCTCGCTAGTGTTGCTATCATAATAAACACACCCAGGACACTTTGTAAAGTAGTTGGTATAATGAAGGGCATCTAGCCATAGAAACCAAGCCTGCATTAAGTTACAGGAGCACAATTTGGTCCTTTGTCTCATCAGGTTCTGTTAAAGTGTCCAACCCATGCCAGAAAGGAATGAGAATGAATTGTTGAGGATAATGTTTGTGTGTGTGTGTGTGTGTGTTGTGTGTGTGTGTGGTGTTCTAAATTTATGCACAAAGCATTGGCCCTAGGCTGAGGTACTCTGTGGGACTGAACCTAAAACCTCATAGTTTTGAAGTAAATTTTTTTAACCACACACCCATATCAAAGAATCTTCTAAGGACATAACCAAACACATATCTTTAGAATTCTTCAGCAAGTATTATATTTCGTTAATTTGTTCAACACTTTTCTGGATTTCTGGTATAATACAAAAGATAGATGTCTTTTTAAAGAGACCTAAAAAGGATTGAATTCTATGATATTGAGTTGAAGGCTGTATTATAGAGATTGTGTGATGTGACAATAATAGTCCCAAATACCCGCCTGTCATTCTGCAGATAAGATTGCTTAATGGATAATATATTTGGCTACCAATCATGTTTTGGAACTCATATCTTCTCCAAGCATTTCATTATGTATCAGGGTAGAATATTCTTTGCTTGCTTGGTTCAGCTTTGGTTCAATTAGCTGTCAGGAATAAGTACTGACTGGGAATGGTGTGTTATCCTAGAAAATATTTATTTTCTAATCCAATATTAAATTCAAAGCTAAGCAACAACTCTCAAGGCACCTCTTAGAGGCCTCAGTGACATTTAGGAATTTTCATTTATAGAATTTGTTGTTATTTATGCATTATAGTTACTTACAATAAAACCAAGCTCCAGAAGGAAGAAGAGGAGGTCATGAGTTGTGACAGAGAAACTAGCAAGAGAAAATTAGTGTTAAAATTGCTTAGCAATGTTGTGTGCAGAGAGATCAAAAGAGAGAGAGAGGGAGAGAGAGATCAAGAGAGAGAGAAAGAGAGAGTAATCACACACTGACATACACAGTGTCAGGGAATCTATGTGACTGTATGTGTGTGAGTGTGTGAGATTCGAATTTGCTGAGATGTGTCACTTCTCATCAGAGAATAAGAAAGCCAGCTGTGTGCTTCTAGTTGTTTTCTGTAGAATACTTATCCTAACAGAGCTATCTAATTTACTTATGGGTTTTAGATGCAATCATATCTCCAGCTGTCATATGTAGATCTATGATAAATTGAAAAGCAAAGAAAGTCATTCAAGAAATATTAGTAAAATAACAATTTTTAAAGTTTTTCTTTTAATAAATATGATAAATTTAGAACTTCCAATATGATACATCGAAGGAAAAAAATAAAAATTGACACTTTCGTTGGGCAATAACAGGATACAGGACCCATGGAAAAGGTCATGGGTTGACAATGATACTTTAAAATCTTAACGTTGAGATTAAGAAGAGTTAAAAGTTAGGAATAACAGAAAGTCTCTTTGTTTCGAATGTGTTTGTGCATGTGTGTATAAGTGTGTTCAAATGTATACGCATGCATGCATGCGTGTGTGTGTATAAGTGTGTGTGAATGTGTGTGCATGCATGTGTGCATGTGTGCATGTGTGCGGATGCACATATGGTTAGAAAGAAAATTTGTGTTAAGTGTTATTGTTTGCTATTTTTGTAAATAAACACGATGTTTACCTTTTGATACCAACTCTTACCACCCCAGACTGACTCTGGTTTTTTAATTTCTTTTATTCGTTTCTTTTACTTGTTTCAGTCATTTGACTGTGGCCATGCTGGAGCACTGCCTTTAGTCGAGCAAATTGACTCCCAGGGCTTATTCTTTGTAAGCCTAGTACTTATTCAATCGGTCTCTTTAGCTGAACCACTAAGTTACGGGGACGTAAACACACCAGCATCGGTTGTCAAACGATGTTGTAGGGGAGGGGGACGAACACAGACAAACTTACATATATATAGACATATATACGATGGGCTTCTTTCAGTTTCCATCTACCATTATTATTATTATTATTATTATTATTATTATTATTATTATTATTATTATCATAAGTCAATTATAATTATTATTATTATTATTATCATCATCATCATCATTATTATTATTATTATTATCATCATCATCATCATCATTATTATTATTATTATTATCATCATCATTATTATTATTATTATTATTATTATTATTATTATCATCATTATTATCATCATCATCATCATCATCATCATTATTATTATTATTATTATTATTATTATTATTATTATTATCATTATCATTATCATTATTATTATTATTATTATTATTATTATTAATATTAATATTATTATTATCTGTTTGGTAGATATCAGTACACATCTGCAATTAATTTGTTTGCTGATTCCTATAAACAAGAGCTGGTGTTTTTGTGCACACCTACTAATTACGAGTACCCTTGCTTCACTGCCACCATTTTGTATCCCAAATACAGAGTATCTAATGAATCTTTCCTCACTTAAAGGAGTAGATGTATATTTAAAAGAGATTTAACTGCTATTACTAGAATATTTGATGACTGTGTAAAGGCACCCACATTGACTCTTCTCAGTTGGTTATGAAGATGGTGTAATTCAAAAAATATCTGGTTCTTTAATAGCCATTCTTGAAGACTTTTGACATCAAAAGTGTACTTTTATTAACCTATTTTCCCACTCAATCAAAGCTAATTATCAAAGTCATGGCTATACTTAATGAATCTATTATTAGATATATTGAATGAATCTATTGTTAGATATATTTATTTATATTTCATAAATGGAAAGTATATTTTGTTAATTCCATTTCAATGAGGACAAATGATGCCATTTTGCTTGTGAACAGCACTACAAGAGTTGATAAGTATTTCTTTTATCTGTAGTACATTGTTCAAATGCTCCATCAGAAGATGTTACTCTCTCAATATGACTTGATACTCCTGGCACTGAAGACAAGTATGAGTGATATGGATCCCTATAGAACTTGCAGAATTCTTAGCACACAAGAAGAAATGCTTAACAGGATTTTGTCTGTCTTTATGTCCCCAGTTCAAATTCTACTAAGGTTGTCTTTGCATTTCATCCTTTTGCGGTTGATATAATAATTACCAGTTGAGCACTGGGGTCGATGTAATTGACTTCCCCCTTCCCCCCAAAACTGCAGGCTCTCTACCAAAAATTGAAATTATTCTTTCAAATATGATTTTCTATAGTTTTTAGTAGGACCAGGGTTTTAACTGAGAAAATTCTTAATAACTTTGTTGGATCTGGTGGAAGGTGTCATGTCAATGAACTTTATAAGCTGGCCCTCAGGGACTAGTGAAATCAATGCTCCATTTAAACTGTTGTAAGTCAATGCCTGCAGGAAAGAAATGAGAAGAAAGAAACTTCCAGAGGATTGACGTCCTTGAGAAGAAAGAGCAGATATAAAGAATAAAGTAGGGATTGTAGATACATGAGAGCAGTGTATGAGAGCAGGAAAAATTATTAACCCCTTGCACCCCACACCATTCTCACATCTCCCACTAAACCCATCTCCTTGCATAGATATCCTCCTATATTAGGGGGTGCCAAAGAGTTCCTGGCTTTGGGTAATAGAAAATACAGGAGGGTCAGTAAATTATGACTTAATTCAACATATTTCCCTCTCAGATCCACACACTTATTGCAGCTGTCCTTGAGTTTTTCTAAGCTCTGAAAAAAGAACTCAAAAGTTTGGACCTCCAGCTTGGCCTTTCATGATACTCTTAAAGTCAAGAAATTTTCAGCACCCCCTCAAATATGCACACAACACACCACCACACCTTATCTTCCAAACTCCTCTCCACTGAACTATATTTCTACCTGGCCCTTAAACTTCTTTTTTTCTTCTTCCCTTCTTTCTACAACCTTTCTTCCTACTTTTCTTTTCCTGATGTAAGACAAGCATCCAAAATCTTAAAGACCTCATCCTTTGCCTTTCAAGCATTAGACTAACAGCATCTCTGTTATATCTTGCCCCTCTTGTGTTCTTTCTTGTCTTTGCTCATCTATATAAAATATAAACTATTGTCCAGTCAATAAGAAGAAAATACTTAAGCCAACAGCAGCTCTAAATAAAATATAACTTTCATTTTCTTTTCCTAAAGAATATCTATTGAATTAAGAAGATAAAAGACTTTAATACTTGAAAAGTATTTGGTTATTTAATTCCTATGTGTAACTGTTAATTAAAATATATTAATCCTATGTGTAGCTGTTAATTAAAATATATTCATAAGATTCTATTGTTAATGTGAAAAAGCTGTTTTAATCCTAATTAGTAATTTTAGATTAGTATCTCTTATGTTCTACAATGTCTTTTATTTAGGCAATGAACCTAAGATATCATTAACTGTCTTAAGAGAATTAATTTTCCTTGGAATATCGAGTCTTATTTAGTCACTCTTAACAATAGTGATTTTATTCTTAATTTGAAGAGGAAAAACGTCAATATGATTTAGCAGGCTGGGCAAAATGCTCAATGGCATTTTGTCCATTTTTACATTCTAAGATCAAATTCCACTGAGGTTGATGTTACCTTTCATCCATTCCGGGGCATTAAAATAAGTACCAGTTGAATACTGGGGTTGATGTAACTGACTTTCCCTTCCCTCAAAAAGCACTGGCCTCGTACCAAGGTTAGGAAGATTTTAAGGCAGTGGGTTGGCAGAATTGTTTCTGAGTTGGACAAAAAGCTTAACAGTATTCCTTCTGGTTTTATGATCTGAGTTCAACTCCTGCTAAGACCAACTTTGCCATACATCTGTTTAGGGTTGACAAAGTAAGTACCAGTCAGAGCACTGGGTTTGATGTAAACAATTAACTCTCTCTGACCATGATTTCTGGTCTGAGCAAAGATTGGAAACCACCACTGCCAAAGATTGGAAACCACCACTCGAAAATTTTTTGCTCTCCTTCATAACAGAATGAAGTGTTTCACATCTTTCATGGTTTCCAACAAGCATTAGCATCCAGCTGTTAGATGTTTCCATGTATTTTGCCAGTCCAGTTTTGGTGGTTTTGTAAGAGATTTCAAACTGGGCTATTGCACCTTAAAAAAGAGGAGGCACAATAGCCTAGTGGTAAGGGCAGTGGACTCGTGGTCTTAGGATTGCAGTTTTGATTTCCAGACCGGGCGTTGTGAGTGTTTATTGAGCAAAAACACCTAAAGCTCCACGAGGCTCTAGCAGGGGATGGTAATGAACCCTGCTGTACTCTTTTACCACAACTTTCTCTTACTCTTTCTTTCTGCTTCTGTTGTACCTCTATTTCAAAGGGCCAGCCTTGTCACACTCTGTGTCATGCCAAATCTCCCTGAGAACTACGTTAAGGGTACATGTGTCTGTGGAGTGCTCGGCCACTTGCACGTTAATTTCATGAGCAGGCTGTTCCATTGATCGGATCAACTGGAACCCTCGTCGTCATAACCGACGGAGTGCCAACCAACCAAATTGGATCAAGCCTCGACCTCCTTGATCTCTGGGTAGGTAAAAATGATCTGCATCTACTTTTGGGTGGTGCATCTTATGTCAAGTCAGCAGCTTACGGAATTTTCAGTCAATCTTCCTTATTTCACTCATATTCCAGTTTAACACATTGAAACTATAAATAACAACTGGAACTGCTAAGGAATTTATAGCTAACACCTTGTTACATGCAGTTAACTCGGATTTTAGGACTGCTTAAACTCTCCTGTCTAGAGGAGGTCGTGGCTTAGTGGTTAGAGTGTCAGCACAATGATCGTAAGATTGTGGTTTTGATTCCTGGACCAGGCGACGTGTTGTGCTCTTGAGCAAAACACTTCATTTCACGTTGTTTCATTCTATTCAGCTGGAAAAAATGAGTAATGTTAGGATGAACGGGCATCCTGTCCAACTGGGGAACACATACGCCATTGAAACCGGGAAACTGGGCCCATGAGTCTGGCTAGTCTTTAAAAAAGGGCGCATTTATTTATTTATTTTTTAAAACTCTCCTGTAACATTCTTTCCTGATCTTCTCCTTCATGCTTGCATGCGGAATGCTGGAACCCTCATTTATTCCGAGGTATTTGTAAGTTTGTTCCTGCTCAAGTTCTTTTATGACTGCGTCAACATCCAACGTCACCAAATATGAGGTCTTCAATTTCCTTTTCTGGAAAGTGGCCTTGGCACATTTATCAAGACCAAATCCCATCCTGATGTCATCACTGAATGCTTTCACATTGTCGTCGCCGTCGTCGTCGTCGTCATCGTCATCGTCATCATCATCATCATCATCATTATTTTTATATGTTTGACTTTTGCTTTACATTTGTACAAGTTGGCTCCAAATCTCACCCAAAGACGTCAAGAGACCACAAGTTGGAAGTTCATGTTGGAAGTTATCATTATTATTATTATTATTATTATTATTATTATTATTATTATTATTGCTGCTGTTGTTGTTGTTGTTGTTGTCTTTGTCATTATCCTTGTTTTATGTCTTTCATTCTATCACTTTTTCTTTATGTTTGAAATACCCCAATATTTCCCAGATTCAATTTCAAGATTCCTTTCCCTACCTTATTTTGTTTACAGCAATTCTGAGAATCTTCCACTTTCAATTATCTTTATTTCATCTATTTGATGCAGTATATTCTCATTAGTGTCTATACAAGCACAGCTGCTTCTTCTGCTAATGTTGGCTAATAACTTTAATACCACGCCACTTCTTATTGTTCCCTTATGCTTTCATGTTTCATTCAAGTCAACCAACTAGGAAAGGCTGCTATGTTGTTTCTGAACCTGCTAAAAATAGTAACGAAATCTCTCTTGGACCATAACTTGCTATCTTGAAGAATACGGAAGGAAATTTTAGATAGGTGTATGTACTACCCTCTAAGGTGCATGTCTGGCCATGTGGTTAAGAAAAGCTTGCTTTGAAGCAATGAGTTTTCAAGTTCAGTCTCACTGTTTTGCATTTTGGGCAAGTGTCTTCTATGTTAGCTCTGGGTCTACCAGTGCCTTGTAAGAGGATTTGGCAGACAGAATCTGTGGAAACCAAACACATACGCATATATATAATATCTATTTCTATATTAAATATGAGCTTGTATCTGTCTCTGGCATCACTGTTTGACAAATGGTTTTGGTTTGTTTACATCCCTGTAACTTAGCAGTTCAGCAAAAGAGACCAACAGAATAATAATAATAATTATTATTATTATAGAATAAAAACCAGATTTAAAAGAATAATTACTGGAGCCAATCATTTTTGAGTAAAACCCTAGAAACCAGTACCCCAGCATGACCACATTCAAATGTCTGAAACAAGTAAAAGACGGAAAATAAAAGATAATCATGTCCTGAATATAAAAACATACAGGATGGTCATTTTAGGAATATTTTTGCTTATATTTCTGCTTATATTTCTGCTCAATCAAGGCTAACATACAGCTTCTATTTTAAGTTCAAACTTACTAGATTTGCAGTCTGAGAGTGAGTACATGACTGGAACTTTATTTTAACAATGGGTGCCATATAAAAAGCACCTGTGCTGGTGCTAATTATAAAGTACCCATACCAGTGTCATGTAAGAGGCAGCCATGTCGGTACCAAGTATTGAGTACCTGTGTTGGTGCCACTTGTGTTGGAATAGCTTGTAGGTGCCAAGTATTGAGTACTTGTGTTGGTATCACCCTTGCTGGTGCTACATATAAAACACTTGTGCCTGTCCTCATAAAAAGCATTCAATACCCTCTCTGAAGTAATTGGCATTAGGAAGGGTATTCAGCAATAGAAACCATTCCAGAACAGACAATTAGATTCTGGACAGCACCCTAGCTGTCCAGCTCCTGTCGAACCATCCAACCCATGCCAGCATGGAGAACAGACGTTAAAAGTTGATGGTAAAGATGTTAATGATGACAGAGTTTAAAATGGCGATGAGTTGTGAGAAATGATGAGAATTGAATACAGACTCCAAAAGAAAACCATTTTCCTGATGCTTCTAATAATTCTATCAGCTTATCTTTAACTTGGAGTTAGATAACAGCTTCTTTTATTCAAGTTACCATATGTTTTAATAATTTTGAATATACATTTTTAATATTTCTACAGACTTTCTGACAGAAGTTCATCACCAACCATATGGTGACATTTCTTTCCTGGGGAGATGAAATTAACAAAATATACCTTCCAGGTATAAAGCTTAAGTGTGCACATAGATACATAGATAGATAGATACATACAAACATACATACATCATACACACACACAAATATACATACATCTATACACACATACATACATATATGTGTGTAAGTATATGTATCTATCCTTGTAAATATAGACACACACACACAGGCGTATATATAACAATAGATTCATTACCTTTAATTAGATACCTCTGTGACTTGAATTATTGTCTTGGGGTGGGTGGCCAAAATAGTTTAATAAAAGTACTTTTTTTCTGATGTCAAAAGTCTTCCTTCAAGAGTGGTTGGCTATTAAAGAACCAGACATAGACAAAAGCAAGAACATAAATAAGTATGAAAATAACTGACAGAATAATTCAATGAAATGAAGTACCATTGCGACACAATCTCAAAAATAATCAGCTGACATTAACACATTTCAAGGATATAATTATATTTCAGAAAATAATGAAGCAAAAAAAACAAAAAAAAACAAAAAAAAAACAAAGGAAGCTAGAAAAATAGAGTAACTACCTACACAAACAGATTTCATATTTGGTTTTATAAAAAGAACAAAACTTGTTTTGTTTTTTTTTTAGAAAAATAGCATTTTTGTTTTTCGCTATCTGAGACTATTTGAAATATGTGAGAAAGAAGAAAAAAAAAAAGAAAAATAACTTGTGGTCAACATATATTAAAGGGGCAATGTGGTACAAGCATTCATATCAAGAAAGGCCTATATCAGAACATGAATTTTATGTATTATGTCTAATGCTTAAATTTTGACACTACGTAGAGATAAACTTACTGTATAAGGCAGTATGAGATACAATGCTCAAGTTAAGTTTTCAGTAGGAGCATATAGTAATTATTTACTAAATCATTTTTATAGCTATTATTATTATTATTATTATTATTATTATTATTATTATTATTATTATTATTAGTGGGATGAAATGCTTCGCAGTATTTTGCCCATTGCTACATTCTGAGTTCAAACTCCGCTGAGGTTGACTTTACCTTTCATCCTTTCGGGGTTGATAAATTAAGTACCAGTTGAGTACTGGGGTCGATGTCATTGGCTTAATCCCTCCTTCTAAATTTCAGGCCTTGTGCCTATAGCAGAAAGGATTATTATTATCAATATTATTTCTTTTTATCACAGGTTTTGTTGGAACTCCTGGAGTCTTGCATGCCTGCAGCCTATGGTGCCATGCTATATGTTCTTTTCAATTATCTAATACTTTCCAAATTATTCTGGCTGTGCTAAGGAGACAAGCCTTTTGTAACAGTTCTCTTGGGCACTTTATTCCAATTTCCTTTATATTCTTTATGATATTTTCTGATACTATTCTCAAGGAACCAACAATAATTGGCACTTTTTCACCTTCTTCATTCTCCATAGTCAGGATATTTTGTACTTAAGAGGGTTGTATTTTAATATTGTTATTATAATTATTATTATTATTATTATTATTATTATTATTATTATTATATTATTATTATTATTATCATTATTATTATTAGTATTACTATTGTTATTATTGAGTGAGAGAGCAGTGCACGTCATCAAAGTGACTACGAAGCCCAATATACCCATCATGACTACGCATCTGATAAGGGTACACCAGGCACATGCATTACAACCATATGTGCACAGCATGGTGATCTCCCATCAAGATAAACAGTGCATGAAATTGCAGGTGGGGCCCAGTTAGAATTTTCTTCAGGTTGAGTAGCCCATCCTGTTCAAAAGGTCCTTGAATAAAGTTTGTTTAAGGATTATGGACAAAACACCCATGTTTCTAAAGGTGAATTATTCAAACCCCAAAGAATCCCTGTGAACACATGGCTATGATGCTCCCCCACTACTTCTGCTCTTGATCAGAGATGCACATGTCATACGCCACTAAAGGACATGTTCAACTGGTTAAGGTCAAACAATGGACATGTAAATTAATGGTATTGAGCAGAATATTTGCTGTAGGCCATCTTTTACAAAGACAAAACAATGTACATAATAACACTACCAATCAGTTAAGATCAAAAGCCATGAGAGCCACTGCCTGGTATTGCATCTGAGTATTTATTATTATTATTATTATTATTATTATTATATTATTGAGTGAGAGAGCAGTGCATGCCATCAAAGTGACACTGGGGTAAAATATACGAAGCCCAATATACCCATCATGACTACCCGTCTGATAAGGGTACACCAGGCACATGCATCACAACCATATGTGCGCGACATGGTGATCTCATATCAAGATAAACAGCACATGACCTTGCAGGTGGGGCCCAGTTTGAATTTTCTTCAGGTTGAGTAGCCCATCCTGCTCAAAAGGTCTCTGAATAAGGGTTGTTTAAGGATGTTGAAAGAACCACCATGTTTCCAGAGGTGAATTATTCAAACCCCAAAGAATCTCTGTGAACACATGGCTATGATGCTCCCCCACTACTTCTGCTCATGATCAGAGATGCACATATCGTCAGCCACTAAGGGACATGTTCAACTGGTTAAGGTCAAACAACTGACAAGCAAATCTGTGGTATTGAGCAGAATATTTGCTGTAGCCCATCCTTTATACCAAGACAAAACAATGTACATGATAACACTTCCAATCCATTAAGATCAGAAGCCATGAGAGCCACTGCCTGGTATTGCATTATTATTATTATTATTATTATTATTATTATTATTATTATTATTATTACTATTATTATTATTATTGAGTGAGTGAGCAGTACATGCCACCAAATATGAATTCTTGCAGAATATAAGATGGTACTTTTCTGCAGGGCAACAGTGTGAGTTTCCAATCTCTTTCAGCTTTTTAGGTTGCATTTTAGATGCTGTGCCGAGTGCACCAATTACTACAGGAATAATTCTTATCTTGGTTTTCCACATTCTCCTCAGTTCTTTATTATTATTATTATTGTTGTTGTTGTTGTTGTTATTAAGGTAACCAGCTGGCAGAATTGTTGGCATACGAGGCAAAATGCTTAGTGGCATTTCGTCTATCTTTATGTTCTGAGTTCAAAACCTACCAAGGTTGATTTTGCCTTACATCCTTTTAATTATCAGTTGAGCATTGGGGTCGATGCAATCGATTTACCCACTCCATTGAAGTTGCTGGCCTTGTGCCTAAATTTGAAACCATTATTAAGTTTACTGAGGCATTGAGCTGGCAAGATCATCATCAGGCTGCATGAAATTCTTAGCTGCATTTTATAAGTTTTTACATTTTGAGTTCAAATTCTGCTGAGGTTGATTTGATATTTTATCCTTTCAGGTCAATAAAATAGGTAGCAGCTGAGGACTGGGATCTATGGAAACCCATCTCGTGTGTGTGTGCATGTATTTGTTTGT
>NC_043008.1:37453389-37458389 GCF_006345805.1 Octopus sinensis
ATAGGAAAATACGCAAGCTGCTGAGTTGTAATAGGATGCACCACCCAAAGGCAGACGTAGATCGCCTTTACCTTCCCAGAGCCCAAGGAGGTCGAGGCCTGATCCAATTTGAACTAGCTTACAAAACAACCACAATTGGACTGGCCAAATATCTCGAAATATCGAATGACTGGATGCTAAAGCTCGTGGAAAATCACGAGAGATGAAAGAAGCTTCATTCTATCATAAAGGAAAGCAAAAAATTTGCTATTGATCTCGTGCAGGATACCCAAACTGAACAACCCGAGGGAAGTACGGCAACTATTGTTGCAAAGAAGGTGAAAATGATGGCAATGAAAAAAGCGCACGAGCATGGCTGATAGGTGGGAGGAGAAACCTCTGCACGGCAAATATGTGACCCGCAGCTAACAAGCTGATGTTGACCAGAAGCAAACCCATCAGTGGCTACGGAGCTCAGGGCTAAAAGCAGAGAGCGAAGGTTTCATCCTGGCTGCTCAAGATCAAAGCCTATTAACCCGGAACTACCAGGCCAATGTGATGAAAAATGGAGCAGACCCAAAATGCCGATTCTGCAACGACATGATTGAAACAGTGGACCACCTAATCTCTGGATGTAAAGTCTTAGCACCAGTGGAGTATAAATTAAGACATGATAGAGTTGGCCAATATCTCCACTGGCTAATAAGTCGGCATTACAATATCAAAACTGCCAACAAGTGGTATAATCACCACCCTGAGGCTGTAACTGAAGGAGAAAATGTAACGATTTTGTGGGACTTTCCAGTACATACAGACGAACCATCAAGGCCAATAAACCAGATATTGTTGTGAAAGACCAAAACAATAAAGTTTGCTTATTGATCGACATGAGCATCCCCTGTGATCATAATATCTCAGCGAAAGAGTTTGACAAGCTCAGAAAATATAAAGACCTACTCATTGAAATTGAGAAAATGTGGCATCTCAAGGCGGTTACAATACCAGTGATCGTAGGAGCACTAGGAATGATCAAGAAGGGAACCGAAAATTATATGAGAATGATCCCTGGCTTACCATCCCTGCAAGAAGTGCAAAAGATTGTCTTAACTGGTACATCACACGTATTGAGAAGAGCATTGTCAATGTGAGAACTGTTGCTGCTCATGTATTTTAAATTAACTTTAAAAAAAAAAATTAAAAAAATGAACGAACTACTGAGTTTGGTTTAATGGCCTACCAATATATACTATGAGTTTCTTTGCCCTAGGAGTCGGGAAGACACTCGGCAAGAAATGGAAGCAAATTTCAAAGAAGAAAAAAAAAAGTAATAATAACAATAATAATAATAATGATAATAATAATAATAATAATGATAATAATAATAATAATAATAATAATAATAATAATAATAATAATAATAATAGTGATAGTAACAATTCTAGGATGGAAATATAAATATCTAATACATCGTACATTGCCACAAATCACATGATATTGACGTCAGAGTCAGCATCCATGGGATTAGTGCAGTATAGTCTGTATTATCTGTGGGTATCTGGTTGATCATCACCATTGATTCATTTCATCGGGCTTTATCTGCATACCCTTAATGTTACCATAACCGAATTTAAAAGATGTATACATACATACATATATATATATATATATATATATATAAACTGTATATATATACATGTGTTTATATATATATACACATACATAAATATATATATATATATATAAACAAATGTGTGTGTGTATGTATATAAATATGTATATATTTATACAGCATGTATATATGTATGTATATGTGCCCAAGAGGCAGAGGGGTTTGAACATCAGATAAAGATGTAGTTATTCTGGTTCTTCACACCCAGAATTCAAATCCTATCCAGGCCAACTTTGTCTGTTATCCTTTAGGAATTATTGAAGTGCCAGTCATTTAGTGAGATTAATTTTTCTCTTCATTGTACATTTTCTTTCTGTCTGATGTTTGTCTTTCCATCTTGTGGTAGATAAAAGCTGAGTTAAGACCTATAGAAGGATGCTCTAAAAATGCCCAAGGCTCACTATCATATCACCATGGCATCCCTACAACACCTTTGCTTATTTGAGAGCCCAATGCAAGACTCTTTCTTGATATATTTGCACCCACTCCAACACATGGTCACAGACTCAGTCACTCCAACATTATATTGCTTTAACCCTTTTGTTACCAATCCACCTGAAACCACCCCTGGTTTTGTAATAGAAATGTCTTGTTTTCAAAAGTTCTGAATTAAAATTTTCCAACAAACAAAGCTTAATGATAACTAAGTAATTTTACTAAATTCTTTGTTATATTTAAAATTAATTGAATGAAACCGAGAGCATCTCAACAGAAATATGGTAACAAAAGGGTTAGGAGAGAATCAGACAGCTTCTAGACGACTTTCAATAAAAGTGAATAAATGTTTTAAATATTTCTCCTCTAAAGATAATATTTAAAACTCTTCAATTTTTCAATTAAAACATTTTTATCATATTTACATCTACAGCAAATTGACAAAATCATTAGATTGTTGTGTAGAACTTATTACAGTATCCATCCCAGCCTCTTTGCGCTCTGAGTTCATATTCTGCCACTGTCAGCTTTGCCTTTCATCCTTTTGGGGTTAATAAATCAAGCATCAGTCTAGTACTGGTGACAATTTTTCTCTCCTTCTTTCTTTGCTCTATCTGTCTTTCTTGTTTTTCTTTCTTTGTCTCTGCCCATCTGTCTTTTTATCTGCCTGGATGAGATCACCTATAGTCAGATCTGAAGAGAGATAAACTTCAGCAGGTTTAAAGATACTCAAAAAACATCATGTATCATAATAAACTGCTTTCCAATACCTTTAGACATTTAGGGCTCGAGGAAAGGCAAATCATTTATACCTGCTTTTGATTGGTTTTGATCTCCAGTCGTCATCAGCCAGTGTTCATTTCTATGGATGCGAACATAGTAACAGATGCATTTAGAACTAAGAATTTCATGAATAAAAAACTACAATAAACTTCAGCTTAAAAATAGATTTTCTTGGAATCCAGTCAAGTATCATAAAAAAAATACAGCTGATTATTAATTTTATGATTGAAGAGCAGCGTGATCAAAACTAAGTGTAGGTGTAAATATTATAAGATTTTCATTGCTAATTATTTTTATCAGATACGAATTTAAAAAATAAAGAAAACAAATAATCCTGTTAATATCAGTTCACGTCATTTAATCTTTTTTTTAATTATGAATTGACATTAGAAGAACGATATCATTTTGCATGTATAGAATTTAGTTTTGTTGGTGTTTTATGAATATTATCTCTTAATGATTTTGCCAAGAGAAAGTGGTGCTCTAATAATGATCTTTGCAGGCCCTCTGAGATTGGTGTTTGTTCCCTTTTATGTTTATTTTTCCATGACAGTATGGGGTCGACGAATATATTATTGACATTACGTTTTACAGCTGGAGGCTCTTGCTGCTGCTAATTCTCTATCTCATTTTCAAGTGAGAGGCCTCTTGCTTCATGTCTTCAATTGTGTGGAGTGAGTTGATGCTTTGTTGACAGGAGAATTGCAGTAACAGTGCTCATAGCTTGTGACTTTTGCAGAATGCAAATGTAAACAAACATATAAGCACAATGTGTATGCATGTGCACACACACACATACACACACATATGTACATGCATATATATATATATATACATATATACATGCATATATACATACATATATATACATGCATACATACCTTCATTCAAAGACTACAGATCCAATCCATCACTAGAACTGTAAAAATCTGTAAAAACTTTCCAAAAGTTTATTATTTAAATATATATATGCATGTCTAGATATGTAACGGTATGCATGAGAATACATACATAAAACACAAATCTGCACATACATACATACATACATACATACATACATACATACATGTATAGTGGATGTTAACATAAAGCTGAATATCAATAGAAAAGAGAGCACCTATGCTGAACAATTGAGAAATCTGCAGTTACTCTATCCAGATTACAAGTTCAGTTATACTTGTAATTATTGGGGCCTTGGGATATATAACACACTGCTTTAATACCAACCTTGAGAAATTAGGCTTCTCAAAACCAGAAAGGAGAAACCTAATTCGAAAAATACAGATCCAATCCATCATTAGAACTGTAAAAATCTGTAAAACTTTCCAGAAGTTTATCCTTTAATTATATATGAGCATGTCTAGTTGTGCAACTATGTGCATGAGAATACATACATAAAACATACAAATCTGTTTATACATACATACATACATACATACATACATACATACATACATACATACATACAAACAAATATAAATACATACATACATACATACAAAAATACCCTGTTGTTGATGTTGAAATTCCAATGAAGGAGCCTTGGATCTAGGTTAGAAACCACTTCTTTCTCTATTGACAAGAAACTGAATAATGACATACCAACACATGCATATACATAAATGAAGGTTGTCAGCTTCTAAATATATATAACTATTGTTGACAAATTATCTTATCCTAGATGTTAAAGACAATGCCTCTTAGCAATGCCTGTGCTGACATATAACGTCAATAACAGTTATCATAACATGGTTTAGACTCTTCCATACAAATCCAAGCAGTCCAGAAACAATCAAGAGCAAGATCTCAAGTTTTACAATGACGTGGGTGCTAATCTGGGAATTTCCTTTCTTAGTAAGATGTCTAAGCAAAATATAGGGATCTCTCACTGTCAGCTGCTGGATGACTGTTGACTCTACTGATTTCATCCTTCTCTTGACAAGCTTTGATTTTCATCCTGTGGACTGCCCTTACCATGGATGTTTGGTCAGGCTACCAGTTGAGCCACTGAAGGCCAGACCATATCACAAGTTGTATAGAGATACATGTTATTGTTGCATTAAAAGTAACCTGACAATTGTGTGTGCGTGTATATCTATATCTATATTTATCTATCTATCTATCTATCTATCTA
>NC_043008.1:37463389-37493389 GCF_006345805.1 Octopus sinensis
GATATTGGTGTAACAAATATTATAATGCTTAATGCGAAAAACCTGATAATGTTATCATTAAGATGCAAGTTGATACTGGCAGTCAAGTGACTGTAATACCTTACAATTTTTGGATGGATTTGAAGAATAAATCAAAGTTAAAAATGTTCATCACAAACTAAAACAATTTGATGGATTAATCATTCAAATGTTTTGGGAGTTTTGATGCATTAACAGAAACTGATAAGAGAATAGATGTTGTGAATGTTATTGTAGCTGAATGTTGCAAAAAGGAAAAGAGCATGGTTTGTTTCAAATGGATGTGATGAATGTTAATAGTTCATTATTAATTCATGAAATGGGCCATTTTGGGAGATTAAGAGGCTTTTAAGGCTAATATTCTTCACAAAGGAAATATCAGGCCATTTTTATTTTCAAGCAAGCCCATTACAAATACACATTAAAGTATTAGTCATAACAAAGTTGAGAAAACTAATTAATAAAGATCTTATAGAAAAGGTTCCACCTCAAAGAATTAAATGAGCTTCTTTAGTTTCTGTGTTGGATGGAAATCTCGAAGCATACGAAGACAATAAAGTCCATGTCCACCACAAGGTCTAGTTCTTGCTGAGGTGTGATGGCTTGTATGCCTCAGGGACTCTGAGGATAGAGGTCAATCCAATATCACAAGTAAAGATGGGTCTGTAGAGGGCCAAAACCCCTGAATAGTATAAAAGCAAAATTCTGAGAGAGGATGGCCTTCTCTCAGTGGGGATGGATAGGCCTTGAACAGCAGAGAAAAGGTGTTGATGATGGCATCTGCTCCAGAGTCGGGGAAGGACTTAAATAAAAAAGTTGATGTGAATGAAAGAGTTTGTTGATATTCTCACCTAATTTCAAATTCTGTATCAATGTTTTCTAGCATGATTTATTTTGCAGAATTCAATTTAAAGAGGATATATTATCAACGAAAAATGTTAGATTTTTGCCATTTCAAATATTCTTGGGGCATATTTGAACCAAAAAGAAAGTCATTAATTTTTTTTTTTGTAGAGAAAATTTCTTGCTGTATACAAATGGTGTTAATACATCTAAAAGGTGCAGGCATGGGTGTGTGGTAAGAAGCTTGCTTCCTAATCCCATGTTTCCAGGTTCAGTCCCTCTGCCTGGCATCTTGGG
The DNA here is from genome assembly GCF_006345805.1 of Octopus sinensis. NCBI lineage: Eukaryota > Metazoa > Mollusca > Cephalopoda > Octopoda > Octopodidae > Octopus > Octopus sinensis. Next base: position 37,464,548 of record NC_043008.1, read on the forward strand.
CAAGTGTCTTCAACTAAATCCTTGCTCCAGGTGTTGCTCCAGTATGGCTGTGTCCAGTGAATGAAATAATTAAAAGACAAGATAATGATGAAAGTTATGGATTAATAGCAACAAAGAAATTCATTGAATGTAGAAGTATGGTAGCTGGATTAGAAAGAAAATGTGGAATGATATGTATGACATCCAACACATATGACAATAAAACTAGATTCACCTCACACAGTGTAGACATAGCCAAAAGAAATTAAAACATGCCTAGTAGTATATATTGATTGCACTTATGTTAAGCATTTAAAGTTTTTCTTAAAATTTGTTTTTTTCTACTCTAGGCACAAGACCCAAAAATTTTGATGAGGAGGCCAGCATACAACTGGTACTTAATTTATTGACCCCAAAACGATAAAAGGCAAAGTCGACCTTGGCAGAATTTGAACTGTGAATGTAGTGGGAGACAAAATATCGCTATGCATTTTTCCTGGCATGCTAACGTTTCTACTAGCTTCCTGCCATGTTCTTAATATTTATTGATACATAATCTAGGTGACCAGAAGAAACGGAAGCGGTTAGGTTGGTATTAAGAATTCTGCCAGAGACTGTAATCCAAAGCATTAGCATTTGACAATACTAGTGTATTCTTTGATAGTGGACATGTGCATGTGGCTTGATAACACTGGACATAAAGCATTGAAAATGCTTCCATATCATCCAGAATCAAACGAAGTTGCTGACAGAATGATTGCAAGTGTTAAAGTGGGTTTAAAAGCATATTCACCAAGTAAAAGTTTTGTTAATGCATATTTGAGTTGTAAGCTTTTGAGTTACCAGACACTCCTTCAATTAAGAAGATATCTTCTTAGTCCATCTACTTTGATGGGTAAATAACTGCTATCAACGTTAACAATATCTTGTGGAACTGCATCTCTAGTTTGGTATCAATGCAGAAGAAATGATGGACTACAACAAGTTAGATTTATATCTCAAGCAAGTAATAATACAGCAGTGATACTTAAGAGGGAAAAGTGTGAATAGCTCAAACAGATCAAATAAACAACGACACAGATATTGTCAGAGAACAAAGTGCAGATTCAGTCCCTCAAGCTTTGAATGCTATTCCCAATTCTATTATTAAAGATTGTGATTTCATAACTGATACAGGAACAAACATTGCAAATGGTGTTAGACACAGTTCTCAAACAAAAGGAATTACATCAATTTGTTTCTGGGAAATGTAATATCGTTGTTATGCTAAGCATAGCGTGTATTTTTACATGTTTACAGTGATGGAAATTATTTAAGGTGACTACCATTCTATGCCAGGGAGCTTTGCTAGTCAGTTGTATAAAGCTTTTCTCGATGGAAAGGGTTAAATATGACTATAATTTTATTTAGATAAATTTAGAATAACACAACACACTGACACAATGCTACAGGTTTTGTGTAATCAACTGAATAAACCGCAGCATATGACTGGTACTTTGTTTCCTTAACATTATAGAGATGTGAAATAACATCAACTATAGTGATACCTCAATTGTCAACTTACTGTGAAGAAACTAAATACAGCAACCATTTACCCTAGTGACACCCAGTAAGTCATATCCATGGATTTTGGTAGAATTTAATATTTCTGGCTTGTTTTTGTTCTCTTACAATCGCATTCCAGTTCATTAGGGAAGAATATATAATTGAATGAATCCTCTCCATCACACCACAGATTCTCATTTCATTGCTCTTTGGAAGGTAAAAACACAGCAACACACTTGATGCATCAAAATAATGGTTGTGTCATTAGAAAATTTGCTCCTCAATTATTTCGTTTCTGGTTCAGTCCATGTGTAGAATTTTAGACAAGTGTCTTCTTCTATAATCTTTGTCTTACAAATCGACCCCAGGACTTATTCTTTGTAAGCTTAGTACTTATTCTATCAGTCTCTTTTTGCCAAACTGCTAAGTTACAGGGATGTAAACACACCAGCATTGATTGTCAAGCGATGTTGGAGGTGGGGGACAAACGCAGACACACAAACATATACATACACATACATATATATATACATATATATGACAGGCTTCTTTCAGTGTCCGTCTACCAAATCCACTTACAAGGCTTTGGTTGGCCCGAGGCTATAGTAGAAGACACTTGCCCAAGGTGCCACACAGTGGGACTGGACCCAGAACCATGTGGTTGGTAAGCAAGCTACTTACCACACAGTCACCCCTTGTGCATACATTGTCAGTTAGCTTGTGGTCGTTTGCTTATTTATACAATTCATTGATATCAGGGTCAAGTCCTGCAATAACAGCTTGCAGAACCTTGTAAGTAAAATAATTTATGAACCCAGCTCTGAAGGTCTTAGTATGGCTGTAGTTATGATATTAGCGATTCACTATCATTGGGAGTTTGTAACCCCTTATCAGTCATTGTAGAGTCCATTCCAGATCAACCCCAATCCATCAAAATCCCAGTCAGATTCATTATCTTATTTTCAGACATAGTATATCTAGGATTACATTATCTAAAGTGTTCCCTCTTTTTTTTATAAAACAGCAGGGTATGACTTGAGGGAATTTGGCTGCTCCATGCAATTTTTGTTAATTTTGTTGTTTGTTCTTATTTTCAAAGGCCTTCAGAAATATCATCTGTGATCCTTCATTGCTGAAAAGAAAACTTTGTTAGTTAAATCAGTAACCATCTGAGTATCGATCACTAAGTTTGACAGAGGTCAAAAGAACTCTAAAGAGAAGCACTTGACAAGCAACTAATGATTAAAAGCAATGATATGGAAGCTAGCCAACATCAGAATGAAATTTAGAGAATGTTAATGAAAACATCTGCTTATTGCATGGCCTTCTGTTTTCTGTGATCATCTTATCTAATATGTAAAATATGGTAGAATCATCAAGATCTGAAGACCTCAACAGACATGTTAGAATCAGCATATTAGTTATGTGCTTACAAATGGTTAAATATGGTTTAGGTATGTTTTGCTATTATTTTAGGGCAAAAGTGAAATTTTTCACTTATTTTATTCAAACAATGTTTATTGAAAATGATATTAGAAATAGAACCTTTGCTGTTTTCAGCTTCACAGTTTACAAGATGGTTACAACAACAACAACAACAACAACAACAATAATAATAATAATAATAATAATAATAATAATAATAATAAAATAATAATAATAATAATAATAATCATAATAATAATAATAATAATAATAATAAAATAATAATAATAATAATAATAATAATATAAAATAATAATAATAATAATAATAATCATTGTTTGATGTCCATTTTCCATGCCGGCATGGGTTAATAATAATAATAATAATAATAATAATAATAATAATAATAATAATAATAATGATAATAATAATTATAATAATAACAGCAACAACAACAATAATAATAATAATAATCCTTTCTGCTGTAAGCACAAGGCCGGCAACTTTTCAGGAGGGGACTAATCAATTACATCGACCCCAATGTTCAACTGGTACTTATTTTATTGATCCTGAAAGGATGAAAAGCAAAGTCAACTTCAGCAGAATTTGAACTCAGAATGTAAAAAACAAATTAAATACTGCTAAGTAATTCACCCAGCATGCTAACGATTCTGCCAGCTCGCTGTCTTGATGATGATGATGATGATGATGATAATAATAATAATAATAATAATTATCGATATAGCAAGAAAGAACATGTGTGATAATTGGCATAGCATGCACCAATGACAACAGGATCAATGTGAAAGAAGAAAAAAAAAAACAACTATGACACAATTTGAAGTGGGAAATAAGAAGGTTGTGGTCAATGAAGAGAGCAGACGTGATACCAATAGTAATTGATACACTTGGAAGTATCAGCACTCAACTACCAGCATGGTGATAAAAGATTGGTACACGTGTGAAGGTACAATGCCTATGAAAATCAGCATTGCTTACAACTGCAAGATTTCTTTGCAGGTTTCTTGAAGCATGGCCAGTAAAGCAAGTGTCACCTTAGACTGCTGGCTGTGGACAGCTGACACTTTCCATCACACCCAGCAAAATAAACTGTGAGTTCTCGTCACATAATAATAATAATAATAATGATAATAATAATAATAATAATAATAATAATAATAATAATAATAATAATAATAATAATAATAATAATAACCATAATCATAATAATGATTCTTTTTAAAATAATTTAAACTCAGAATGTGAAGAGGTGGAATAAATACTGCCAAGCTTTTTGTCCAGTTCGTAAATAATTCTCTCAATGAGCACCTCCATAATAATATTGATCATAATAATAATAATAATAATAATAATAATAATAATAACACAAAAAAACACAAATATATGGCACACTAGGCATAACAACAACGTGAACTTCCAACCTGTTGTCTCTTGAGGTCTCAGGGTGAGACTTGGAGCCAACTTGTACAGACATAAAGCAAAAGTCAAACATAGAATAATAATAATAATAATAATAATAATAATAATAATAATAATAATAAGTACCAGGCAGTGGCTCTCATGGCTTCTGATCTTAACTGATTGGAAGTGTTATCATGTACATTGTTTTGTCTTGGTATAAAAGATGGGCTACAACAAATATTCTGCTCAGTACCACAGATTTGCTTGTCAGTTGTTTGACCTTAACCAGTTGAGCATGCCCCTTAATAGCTGACGATCTGTGCATCTCTGATCAAGAGCAGAAGTAGTGGGGGAGCATCATATCCATGTGTTGAGAGGATTCTTCAGTTTTTGTTTAGACTATATATGACCGAGGTAACTCATCAAGAAGTTATACACAAATAAATAGAAGAGTGCTATATCTGTGGAAGAGTGCTAGATGCCGAATATTGTTCAACCAATTTCACATGATATGGCACTCTTCTATTTATTTGTGTATAACTTCTGGATGAGTTACCTCAGCCCTATATAGTCTAATAATAATAATAATAATAATAATAATAATATAATAATGATAATTTCAAATTTTGATACAAGACTAGCAATTTTAGGGTAGGGCTCCATCAATTACATCAAATCCAGTTCTTCGTACTTAATGTTATTGATGAAAGTTAAAGTTGAGTTTGGAAGAATTTGAATTCAGAACAGACAGAGCTGGAAGAAATGTTGCTAAGCATTCTATCTGACTCACTAATGATCCTAAAAAACTTTGCAAGAAATAATTATTACCAAATTTGATATCCTTATGTAAGACGTAAAATTTGCATAGAAAAATCAAATTGCTTTAGCTGGTAAATTTATTCAGAAGGTAGGATCTTTTTTAAAGATGACAGTTCTAAATATGGAATAGAAACATTAATGTCACGTAATTAGACACTAATTGGGAAAACGAAAATGGCAGTTATTTTCCTTCCTCCAATTATATTTTATCTATTTAATGTTCACCCTTTACATTTAATAAATGCAAATCAATTTTTATTTTTACAGTTTTACATTTATTTTTAATTAATGTTTGCATAATTCGGTTTGTTATTTTTGTTTTGCTGTAAATATTTGCTTTTTACAACTGGATACCTTTCTTGCTTCTTACCTCTGAACTATAAACAAAGTGTAGAACATCTGTCTTCGCTCAGTCAAACAGTTTGGAGCAAAACTGAGTTAAATGTCTGAGCCAGTGAAACCTGAATTTATTTATTCATTTAAGAAGCTTGCTTCCAAGCACATAGATTCAGGTTCAGTTCCACTACATGCCACCTTGGGCAAGTGTTTTCTACTCTAGCTCCGGAGCTGCTCAAAGCCTTGTAAGTGGATTTGGGAAGTGGAAGCTCATGACAGAATAATGTACGCACACACACACACACACACACTAATGCGTGCACTTGCACACACACACACACATGCATGCACACACACACACAGTGAGTGTGTATGTGTGTGTGAGTATGAGTGTGTACATGTTTGTGCTTCCTTGACTTGATATCATTTGATATTTATAAATGATTGTGATTGTCTCACAAGTAGTGTCATTAATTTTCAATATACTGCAAGAACATGTCCGGCCATGGGGATATAGTACCTTGCATGGGAAAAAGATGAGGATTGGTGAGAGTAAAGGCATCCATCTGTAGAAAACCTGCTTCAATAAACTCTGAAAGAATGAAATGACAAAGGGAGACCTTTGCAAGATTTGAATTCTGATTTGCACAAAAATTTGTTCTGGTTGAACAAAAATCACATTGCACTATCTGTCTCTCCTACAACTCTGCCAGTTTTTCATCTTACATCCAATCCTCCTCCTCCTCCTACTCCTCCTCCTCATCATCATCATCATCATAACCATCATCATCGTTTAACATTTATTTTCCATGCTGTCATGGGTTGGATGGCTTGACAGGAACTGGTAATGCCGGAGGCCATACCAGGTTCCATAATCTGTTTTAGTTAGGTTCCCACTGCTGGATGCCTGGATGCCCTTCCTATTGCCAACCACTTTATAGAGTGTACTGGGTGTTTTTTACATGGAACTATCACCAGTGCTTTTTACACAGCACCAACACCAGTCCAGTACTCATGGTCCCATGTTTTAGGAGCATGTTTTTCCACCAACAACTGTTACTTGTTTGCCCAAAGACACAGTGTCAACTCTTTTTTTCCGACTAGCATTATACTATATTGAACAGAGAACTTTGGTACTTACAGTTATGAGCAGAGATATGTGGTTTTCAATTCTACTCTAAGCACTAGGCCCGAAATTTTGCGGGGAAGGGGCCAGTCGATTAGATCGACCCTAGTACACAACTGGTACTTAATTTATCGATCCCAAAAGTATGAAAGTCGACCTCAATGGAATTTGTATTCAAATGTAAAGACAGATGAAATACCATAAAGCATTTCACCTGGTGTGCTAATGTTTCTGCCAGCTCGCCGCCATAACTGGTTTTCAAATATTAAATTAGAAATATTATTGATGGTGCTAGAACAGAGGGTAAGAATTAGGCTGGGTACATGTAAAATCTTTTCAAGCTGGAACTGAGTATAACAAATGAGTTCTCTGTCTGAGTAATCTATTGTGCAAGGGGTTGCTTTTCTGTTTCCCCATCCATAACAAATAATCCAAGGGTTAACATTGTTTTTGATCTAAAACTACCATGTACCCTCTGGCTTAAAACCATAAGTATTTCCAGTTTTGGAATCCTTCTACAAAGACTTTTCCTGATCTCAAAATTGAGATTTTTCATTTGTGGCTTTTGGTTGTAACTGCTGTGATGCCATACTCAAGCAGATCTGTATCTTTAGCGCAATCAGTTGAGCACTAAATCCCACAAGTCCACCTCACTGACTATAATACATTTCAGTTTAGTCTGTGACTAGACTGTTGTCTCTCCAATGTGCTTTGCCATTTCTATCAAATGTTATTACTTGTTTCAGTTGTTGAACAGTAGCCCTGCTGGAGCACCATCTTCATGGGTTTAGTTGAGCAAATCAACCCTAGTGCTTATTTTTTTGCAAACCTGATACTTATTCCACCAAAGCTACTAAGTTATGTGATGTAAACAAAACAACATCAGTTGTCAAGTGGTGGTGTGGTGGTGGTGGTGGGGACATACTCAAACATAAAGATACACACACACACAAACAGAGATACACACAACAGAGATATACACATATGTGTAGGAGTGGCTGTGTGGTAAGTAGCTTGCTTACCAATCACATAGTTCCAGGTTCAGTCCCACTGCATAGCACCTTGGGCAAGTGTCTTCTACTATAGCCTGGGGCTGACCAAAGCCTTGTGAGTGGATTTGGTAGATGGAAACTGAAAGAAGCCTGTCGTATATATGTATATAATTCTTTATAACCAAATAAGAATGAATATACCATACTGGTTTTTAATTCAACATACATATATTACTAAAAAACTTCATTGCAAACTTAGAATTAAATTCTCCCTTTTTTCTTTTTTTGATAATCTCCTATACTAAAGTCTATGTCCCTAAAGAAACTACTCAGTTCACCTAGATTATCTCACTTCCATTTCTTAATATATCATTAACCAAGGATATTTTCACCTCACTAATTAGCCTTTCTCCGCAGGTAGTAAATATTATGTCTAACAGATTCTACATTTTAATTCATTAATAACATTCCACTATCTACGAAATCTGAGTAATTTACTCTTCTTAATTACTTCTCTTCATAAAAATAAATCACCTTCTACTAAACCTATGAAGACCTTTCTTCTTGATTACTCCTCTTCCAGTTTTCCTATTATATATATTTGACCCCTAATATATTCACTTGATTAATAAGACTTTTGTCCTCAGTTAATGAGTATTATGCCTACTCATAATAAGTGATAGATTTTTCTCCAAAATGAATAAATATTAGATTTATAATTTCTACTTTAATCCAAAGTATCAAAATATTCAAAATCTACCAGCTAAGTATAAAGTTGATGTATATAAGTATAAAATAATCTATGTATTCTCTATAAGTGGTCACTGTGACCATTTGACATTGACCTAGTTTTCCTAATACAAAATCTGTTTGCCAAATAGTAGTAAACAGCCTCTGTAGCATTACAACCCTCTCTCTACCTTAATTTCTTTATATAGAACTTTGACATCTATTTTGCCCCTATTTCTATAAATATAGCAGTTCAAAACAACCGAATATTCTGAATATTCTTCAGTCAGTTGATAAACTCTACTACTTTAATGTTCTTAAAATTTAAATCGACATCTTTGTCTATATATCTACATTCTCTATAATGTTATCAATTGATATGAAAATTATGTATTAATGGAAAACCTCCATTAATGGCTGATGATTGCTCAACATTTTAAAACTGTTGTAATACTTACAACATTTAATAAAATGATGTAGCGTGAAACGATCACACCAAATTACAGAAGTTATTCTTGTTCCTTATTTTGATTATATATATATATATATATATATATATATATATATATATATATATATATGTAGGTGTGTGTGTATATGTTTGTGTGTCCATATTTGTCCCCCACCAACATTGCTTGACAACCACTGCTGGTGTGTTTATGTCCCCGTAATTTAGCGGTTCGGCAAAAGAGACTAATTGAATGAGTACTAGACTTACAAAGAATAGGTCCTGGGGTCGATTTGCTCGACTAAAAGCAGTGCTCCAGCATGGCCACTGTCAAAATGACTGGAACAATTAAAAGAGAGTAAAAGAGATACACACACACACACACACACAATAGATTGCCATGCAGTTTCTGTCTACTAAATTCAGCTACAACACATTGGTCAGATGATAAATGACACTGGCCCAAGTACCATGTGGTGGTAAATAAAAGTAAATGCGCCTTTTTAAAGCCTAGCCAGGCTCATAGGCCCGGTTTCCACAGCGTACGTGTTTCCCAGCTGGATGGGATGCCAGTCCATTGCAGCGTTGCTCATTTTTGCCAGCTGGGTGGACTGGAGCAACATGAAATGAAGTGTTTTGCTCAAGAACACAATGCATCGCCTGGTCCAGGAATCGAAACCTCAATCTTACAGTCATGATGCTGACACCCTAACCACTAAGCCACGTGCCTCCACACACCATGTAGTGGTACTGAATCAAAAACTGTGTCGATGCAACACAACCTTCTTAACCATACAGAGTGCACCTTGAATGTAGAAATTTAATATTTTCTTTTCAAAATAGCCAAAGATATTCTTTTGCTCTTTTACTTGTTTCGGTCAGTTGACTGTGGCTTTGCTGGATATTATCAGAGTATCTTGTTTGCTGTTGAGAAAATTGCATTTAGCAGTTCTGTTGCTACATGTCTGTTGAAATCCCCTGCTTTGTTCCAATTGATTTTGAAGATAAAGAATAAAGTGAAATATCTGCAATTATTAGGCTGGTATATGGATTGCATATTAAGAAGAAATTTTGATGAAAGTTTTTAATTAAGATTACTTTTAAACAGGAAGTTTGTATCTTAGAACTAAGGGTGGTCTCAGGTGCATCGATATCAAAAAGGTTAATATGCTATTGCAATATGTCAGTCTTGTTGAATGATATAATTGAGTGAATGGATGTTATACAGAGAATAGCTTCTGCCTTAACTAAATGTGGAAAAGGAGTAGATATTGCATATTCAGCAGATCCTATAATTCGTGGCACCAATGTAATCTAAAATATTTCAACACCAATTATATCACAGGAATTGTCAGAATGGTCCTAGAGACAATGTTACTCAAACTTAATGTCTTTGAAGCTGGATTCCAGCAACCATATTACCAGAGGTTATGCCTTGCATTAAAATTACTCAAATGTTGCTGTAGTAGTTGTTTAACCCCGAGTAAATCCTAACTAAGTAAAGCTAGGATCACAAACATCCCAACTATAACTATTTTTTTCTCAAGCTTTATGTATCTAAAATTAGATTATTCAAGATAGTAAGGCATAATTAAAGGTAAATGTCTTTGATATTTCTTGCTGCTCAAGCTACCATCAAGATGCACGCTCATTATCTCATCTAAAATAATTGTAGCTTAAGCTAATCAAATTTACTACTGGTGCTCCACAATAGTCAATAGTTTATTATCTTACTCAAAACTTAATATTCAATTATAAGAGTGCTTTCCTTCATATATTTGGCAAAGAAATTATGTGTTTTTTACTGAATCGTAATTTGAAATATTGTTCAACTGGACTAATAGTCTTAAATTTTCCAGGCAATTAACTCCCCCTTTCATATTTTTTAAGTTGATATTGGCACAATCATTTACCTGCTTCTACCTTTGATAGATTTTGAATGGTGTCTGGACCATTCTTTTACTCTTTTACTTGTTTCAATCATTTGACTGTGGCCATGCTGGAGCACCGCCTTTAGTCGAGCAAAGTGACCTCAGGACTTATTCTTCATAAGCCTAGTACTTATTCTATCAGTCTCTTTTACCAAACTGCTAAGTTACGGGAGCATAAACACACCAGCATTGGTTGTCAAGTGATGTTGGGACAGGGGGACAAACATAGACACACAAACACACATACATATATATATATATATATATACACACACACATATATATATATATATCACATATATATATATATATATATATATATATAATATATATATATAATATATATATATATGTATATATATATATACGATGGGCTTCTTTCAGTTTCTGTCTACCAAATCCACTCACAAGGCTTTGGTTGGCTTGGGGCTATAGTAGAAAACATTTGCCCAAAGTGCCACGCAGTGGGACTGGACCCAGAACCATGTGGTTGGTAAGCAAGCTACTTACCGCACAGCCACTCCTGCGCCTAAAAGTTTATAATCTGTAAAATTTAAACCATTATTGTAAGAGTTGATTCATTTCATGCAATCATATTATCTATCTGCTAAATGCATAAACTATCATTTGCTCTCTTTTATTTATTTATTTATTTATTCATTATTTCATTACTAAATTTCCAAATTCTTATGTCTTTGTTTAACAGTTTTGATCCTAACCCATCTGAGAGAATCCCTGTTTCACTGATGCAAACTTACTGTTTAAAATTATCCAAATTAAAACTTGCCATTCAAATTTTATGTTAATTTATGTTGATTTATGATTCAAATATCATTATAATAATGGTAAAATTATTTTATTAGAGTCTTCATAATTTTTGAAATTAATTGAAACAAAGGCAGAGTATTTTAACAGGAACATGGTAACAAAAAAGACATCTTATGTAACATGTAATGTTGGATTGAATGCAATAAAACAAGAAATAAGCTTTTTATGAGCCCAAACTGCCAATCAGCCTGAATCCCCATTTGAAACTGCCTCCCTCACCTCTCTATGTTCATAGTTATATCTGGAAAGGTATGGGTGCTTTTTCCTTATATATATATAAATATAAATCAATCTTCTAAAATATAGGGATTTTTGTCATTAGTTTAGAAATTAATAGCACATTATGCTTTAATATTTATTAGCACATAATATGGATCTTAAAGTGAGAAGAATTCTTAAATAAACATTCACACGCACTTGAAGTTGTATTAAATTTATATTTATTTTAAATACATAAAGGTATTTCATTAAAAAAATATTTGCTTTCTCTTTCACAGATAAATCTTTATTTAAATATTTGAATTTCCTATAAAGTTATTTCAATTCTCAGTGGATATTAAAACCAAAATATGTATAAAGCAGCCTAAACTGATTTCCTTCTTGCAGAATATGATCTTCTAATTTGAATATTTATTTAATATATTATTATATCTCATGCAACGTCATGCAATATTTATATGCTGACGTTCAGTGAAATCAACTCTTGGATATGTCTTTCATCTCTCTACTGTCAATAAATTAAGTTAATTCAAGTGGGATTTGAATGCAGAACATTATCAGAAGCTTAAACCAAGCCTAAACCACTGAGGAGGAACTGAACTTAGGGAGGTACATATTTCAACATTAACAGATCTCTAAAATTTAGACATGAATACCCATATTTTCACATCAATTTTTTTTGTAATTTTTTTTGGTTTTGGCTTTAGAAGAAGCTAATGAAGCAATATACTCCAAAAATGTCAACCTGGATTTTTGATATTTTAAAATATTCCCTTTCTCCTACATCAAACCTAGACTTAAAAGTTTTCTATCCATGTAATTTCAATTTGGCATGTATAGCTTTCAGGAATGTAGGACTACATCTGATGTCACTTTCCCTATATAACATGGTATGGTGTAATTTAGGGTTTGGAAATTTGGCTGCAAGTTCTAGCATGTTGAAGAGAGTACACATACATACTCCCTCTTACTGATTTTAGTTAACCCTTTCATTACTGTATTCATTTTGTGATGCTCTGTATTTCTTTCAATTACTTGAAGTATAGCAAAGAATTTAGTAAAATAACTGTTACCATTAAGCTAGTGCTAGGAACATTAATTGTGACTAAGGTTTGGTGGAAGAATTTAATTCAAAACTTAGGAAAACAAGACATTCGTACTACAGAGCCAAAGCCGGTTTCAGCTGGGTTGGTAATGAAACGTTTAATTTCAATTAATTTGCCTTTGTTTCAATTAATTTCAAAAATTATGAAGATTTTAATAAAATAACTTTACCATTATTATAATGATATTTGAATCATAAATTAACATAAATTAACATAAAATTTTAATGGCAAGTTTTGATTTGGATCATTTTAAACAGTAAGTTTGTATCAGAGAAGCATGGATTCTTTCAGGTGGGTTAGTATCAAAACTGTTGCATGAGAGGTTGGTAAGATAAAAAGTAAAAATAGCTACTGTATTTACTCAAGTACAATGTCAGCTCAGGTACATTTTCATCCTATCTGTCAGCTGTATTAAGAACTAGAAGTATATTTTATCCTCTTGTATGACTTTTCAGTATGGCTGTGTGGTTAAGAAATTTGCTTCTCAATCATGTGGTTTTATGTTCAGTCCCACTGCATTGCACCAAAGGCAAGTGTTTCTTAAAATAAGCCTGGGGCCAACCAGAGACTTGCGAGTGGATTTGATAGGCAAAAACTGAAGTAAGCTACATCTCTCTCTCTCTCTCTCACCCCTTCATCTCACCATATAAAAAAGAATTTTAATTTTAAATACCTACTATTTTATAACTTGGCTACACGTATTTCATGAGGTACATTTCCCGGTTCCTGAACCACTCTGGGTTTTGCTGGAACCCTTCTTAAAATGTAACCCCAATCATCAGGCTCTTATATCATGTGTGTTTACCTCCTTGTCAAGGTGTTGCATGATAGTTGTAAACGAGTGTCACCCTCATATAAACAACTTCATGCATTTCCATCTTCCATAAAAACATGGTTAGCCATGAAGAAATTTTACATTGCTTGGGAACAAGCAAGGGTTGGCAACAGGAAGAGCATCTGACTGAAAAGTTTGCCTCAACAAATTTCATCTGGCCCATGTAAGCATGGAAAATTGGACAGGAAAACAATGATGATGTTTATATACTCTTTACTCTTTTACTCTTTTACTTGTTTCAATTATCTGATTGCGGCCATGCTGGAGCAACACTTTTAGTCGAGCAAATCGACCCCAGGACTTATTCTTAGCCTAGTACTTATTCTATCGGTCTCTTTTGCTGAACTGCTAAGTTACAGGGACGCAAACACACCAGCATCGGTTGTCAAGCAATGTTGGTGGGGGAAGGGGTACAAACACAGACTCACAAGCATATACACACACATAAATATATATATATTATATATATATATATATATATATATATATGACAGGCTTCTTTCAGTTTTCATCTACCAAATCCACTCACAAGGCCTTGGTCAGCACAAGGCTATAGTAGAAGACACTTGCCCAAGGTGCCATGAAGTGGGACTGAACCTGGAACCATGTGGTTGGTAAGCAAGCTACTTACCACACAGCCACTCCTGTGCTTCTTTTTTTTTTTACTACTTGCGTACATGAATAATATAACTTAGACATTTTAAGTCTTATCTCTTAAATTAAATCACTTTTAAACAATACAGTGTAAATATGCAAAGTACCAGTGTGCTATCAGAATTCACAATTTCCATTTGCTACACAAACATGATGTTTCATAGCCATAGGCATTGTGGGTATATAGATTAGTAATTAAATGCCTTCAGGCTCCACCTTCACTATTTACATTTTTACTGGTTTGTTATCATGTTTATTTACTATTTATTTATTTTTTTTACATTCCATTCAAAAATAAAGCTATCTACCTATTTTAATACAGATGTATGATATTAATTTTCTCATATTATACCTGAGTGAATGCAATCTATTTTTTTTATTGCAAATGTATGAACTTTTTAGGTGTTTAAATTCCTTATCTGACCCTGGGTTTAATTTGTCCACTTTGTTAGAAATATTCAGATCAGGTCTTTGTTTTGAGGATATCCAATATCTTTTATCTTTTACTTGTATCAGTCATTAGCCTGTGGCCATGCAGGAGCACCACTTTGAAAAGTCTTTAGTTGAACAAATCGATCCCAGTATTTTTTCCTTAAGCCTGATACATATTTTATTGGTCTCTTTTGCCAAACCACTATGTCACAAGGATGTAAACAAACCAACACTGGTTGTCAAGTAGTGGTGAGGGATAAACACAGACACACATACACACACATGCATACATATGACATGATACTCTCAGTTTCTGTCCACCAAAGCCACTCACTTGGTTGGCCCAAGGCTATATTAGAAGACATTCAACCAAGGTGCTTTGCAGTAGGACTGAACCCAGAACCCTGAGGTTTGGAAGCAACCTTCTAGCCACACAGCCATGTCTGACTTTGCCAATTCTTTGCCTGTTCTTGATTTGCTACTACACTAGTAACCCATTATTCATGGTTTCTTTCTATTTTCCCTTTGAGAATTTTCCATGGCCCTGCAAGTTCAAAGATCTTGTGCACTGGGCTTTTTCCTCTGACCAGCCCTCTCTTTCCGTCAAAGAACATCATTTGAATGATGTCTCCATTCTGAACATTATCTTCAAATCAAAACTATTTTCCTTACTCTCCACTTCCCACCAGTACCATCTCCTCACCACCACCACCACCACCCTCTAAAAAATCATGGTTGTTAGTATTCCTCATTTAATTAAGTCAACGAAAATATGAAAGATTCATATCCTGACCTCAGACTAGAAATAAGAACTAAACCATGAGACATGATTCTATCCTTTGAGCCACTCCACCCAAGTTTCAGAGAATCTGAAAAAAGTCACGTGTACATTGACTTTGCTCTTCTCTGCTCTTCTGTCTAAACCAAAGAAAAATAGCTGACAAAAGAAAAACCATCCTAAATTGGTATTTATTTGTTTATTAATCTGGCAGCAACTTTCACCTGGAGCGATTCATTTATATTGGTTCTTTTTCTTTTTAAATGACGTCTTTTAATTTTCCCATCCTTTCTCATTGACTAAACTATAATAATTTTAAATAGTTTAAATCTTAATCATAGAATAAATGATTATAGCCGCATAACAATTATAAAAGACACGGCAGAACACATTTGTTGCGCTCGTGAATGTGGTGGTTAACAAGTTTGTTTTGCAAGCCAGTGAGTATGAGTTCCATCCCCACTCGCAGCACCTTGCACAGAGTGTCTTTTACCAGAGACTTGGTGTAACCTACACATTTGCGACTGAAATTTGGCACACCAAAACTGCATGGGAATGCTGACATGCACAAACACACACACTATATATATATATATATATACATACATACATATGACCGCGTGTGTATCGTTGGTGATTTTTTTTTCCTCCGTCTTCCCTTCCTCGGATCTTTCCTCTGTCTATGTTTCTAGTGAAGAGCTCCGCTTGAAACGTTAAATCCTCATTCTTTCTTTCCTTTCCTGAGTGTCTAATAACACTATGCTTGTTCCACGTCCTTGCGTTGTATTTTCTCTTTGTGTTTTCATGTTTGGATTAACTATATATATAGGTGTGTGTGTGTGTGTGTGTGTATATGTATATATATATATATATATAATATAAATCAATGTTTGTGCATGTGTGTGTGTGTCTGTGTGCATGGGTGAAGGTATGTGTATGTATATATATTATATATATGTATATGTGTGTGTGTGTGTGTGTATATATATATTTATATCTTATATATCATACATGGATACATACATATACATACATGCATGCATACATACATACATACATACATACATACATGCATGCATATATTTCAGTCAAGAAGTAGGGTTGATTCTTTCCTTTCTCTCTGGAGAAAATCAGCTGTGGCCAGAACTGAAGATGATTGCCTCCATTAGATTTAAATACTTAGGACTCATGTTCTACCACAGAAGTACCTGACGTAACTCCATTAGAAATTGAATTCTTATAGTTATACTTGTGTCTATGTATATATATATATATATATGCATGTGTAGTTGTATGTGCATTAACTGCGTCTATGTTAGCAATCCCTTGTGGCATTTAATCCTTAGGGGGCGATAACAAATAAAACAAAGGTCATAATTCTTTTCTATTCTAGGCACAAGGGCCGAAATTTTAGGGGAGGGGGCCAGTCAATTAGATTGATCTCAGTACACTACTGGTACTTAATTTATCGACCGTGAATGGATGAAAGACAAAGTCGACCTCGGCGGAATTTGAACTCAGAACATAAAGACAAATGAAATACTGCTAAGCATTTCACCTGGTGTGCTACCATTTCTGCCAGCTCTCCGCCTTACAGAGGTCATAATTCAAGTTATACTTAGCCATTCAGTGCATAAATACTGAGGAAATGAGTTCTACTTGATGAAGCACTTGGGTCAATATAATTGAGTACAGCAGGTGCCCCAGTATGGCTGTAGCTCAATAACTTAAGTTGGTAAAAAGAGAAAAAAAAACAGAACACAGCTAAATTCTAAATCAGAGAAAAATAAAAGTTTTATTGCTCTGGAGTTAGAGGTGAAGTATTAATCAACTTAATATTTTTAAAATGAATAATCAGTTTTTATTTGTCTTTAAATATCCAAATTGAAAAATACATACACAACCACATACACACTGAGGCACTAATTAATCTTATCAGTTAAACAAATCTTTCAAAATATAAAAATAATACATAAATCTATTAAAAATTAGTGTTATCTTCATGCAAATCGGGTAAAAAAAAAATCAAAAAATAAACAAGAATTTCAAGTGATAATAATATTTCTTGTTTTTCACATTTCCGTTTCACATAAAACATTTTATTATTCTCTGCGCCACCCTTCCTTCCAATTTTCTCTCCACTCTCCACTCTCCTCTCTCTCTCTCTCTTTCTCTATCTATCTATATATACACACACATATATACATACATATATATATATATATATACACACACACACACACACACATATATCTATATATATCTTCATACACATCACCATTGTAATGTCCATTTTTCCATACTTATATGGGTTAGATGGTGTTTATTGGGGCAGATTTTCTATGACTGGAAGTGTGTGTGTGTGTGTGTGTGTGTGTGTGTGTGCGTGTGTGTTGTTGGTGTCATAAGAGTTTATGAACTTTCAAGAGAACATGCAATAATTCTTTAATGAAACTGAATTCAACGCACATATAGCTATAAATATTAGTATTGAAATATTATATAGAAGAACGTTTTTGGAAAAAATAGCTACATTGAACTTTTTCTGTCCAAATGAGTTTTTCAGCTCAGTATGCATTTGTCTCCAACAATTTGGTGTGATACTATTGCAAAATCACCTCCCTCCAACAAGTCATCCTAACGAGATGTCTGTGTTGGCTGGTTCATGCCCTCCTTGTCAACCAGCATTCATCTACAAAGCAATTGCCCCAGCTCCCCTTCAGGGTTGGCGAAAGGGATGTGGTGGACAACGAAAAACCTGGCTGATGACAGTCAAGGCTGATCTGGAACTCAACCTAGGCCCCCATGGAATAAGGAGTGATTGGGGATCACGCGGTCATTAGCCTCAAATCACCAGGCCTGGTCGGCGTTTGTGAGAGATGCAGCATTGAGGATGAATAAAGCCAGCTCAACCCACCCCAGGTGAATGCATTTGGGTGCATTCATTGTTCAATCATATCAATTGGTCAGTTGATTGATTGATAAAATTGAACAATGAATGCCACTCAAACACATAAGATTGAATGCACCCACCCAAATGTATATCTGAAACAGCTGTAAGCCTATAATGAATAAATAAATACATAAAATTTATTATTTCTGTCTGTTTTATGTATGTACATATGTAGAGATATATAAACACATACATGTATACTTGTATTTATGTATGTGTCTATCTCTGTCACTGGCTTGTGAGCAAAACTGGGTCTATGGAAACTGCATAGGTACCTGTCAAATAGATTTTACATGTCAGTTAAATGTCTAGCCTTGTCACTCTGCATCATGTTGATTTCACCAAGGAATTACCATAAGGGAATTCATGTTTGTAGAATTTCAGCCATTTGCTTATTAATTCTATGAGCAGGTAGTTCAGTTGATTGAATAACCAACTACTTATCATTGAAACTGACAGGGATTGCTTGTTCAATTATGGTATTTATAGATTCACCATATATATTTTTCCAGTTCTAATTCCTTATACAATCTTATAATAAATTTCAGTACTACTTACATCCATCATCACATCATCTTCTAGAATTTTGCTGCAAGTTTTACAAAGACATGTTCTCATCTTGCTGCTATGATTTAATTTTCTTATGATGCTTCGTTGTGGTGACAGTTTGATGCTTGACTTAATGATATCTGTGCAAGAGCCTCTTGGAATTGTATTTCTTGTGTGACTGAAGTTCCTGCTAAAGAGAAGAACTTTGCCACCATACAATTGTCATTCTCCATTATTTTCTTCAGGAGAGAATATTAAATATTTTGAGAGCAATGCGAGATGACATGGGTACTTCATTGACTATGTGGGAAGAAATCTGGCAGATACAATTAAAGACAACAGAAGGAATTTTCATACAGGATGTTGATGTATCCACATAGAGATAAGAATTCTATATCTGTTGTGTGGCATCCACTCCCTTAGAAAATCTACTACGTTTCCTGGAGATACAAAGAATTGGTTTTCCTTTTGTGTTCCATAGTAAATCAGACTATTGCACAAATGTGTTTTACCTGATCTGCCTGGACCATCGATGAAGAAGAAGAATCTGTGATCAGTCATATCATTGATATCCAGTCATAATACATTCTCTTTACCTGTTTTAGTCATTTACTGTGGCCATGCTGGAGCACCACCTTTAGTCGAGCAAATCAACCTCAGGACTTATTCTTTGTAAGCCTAGTACTTATTCTATCAGTCTCTTTTGCCAAACTGCTAAGTTACAGAGATATAAACACACAAGCATCAGTTGCCAAGCGATGTTGGTGGGACAAACACAGACACACACACACACACACACACACACACACACATATATATATATATATATACATATACATATATGCGATGGGCTTCTTTCAGTTTCCGTCTACCAAATCCACTCACAAGGCTTTTGTCAGCCCGAGGCTATAGTAGAAGACACTTGCCCAAGGTGCCATGCAGTGGGACTGAACCCGGGACCATGTGGTTGGTAAGCAAGCTACTTACCACACAGGCACTCCAGCACCTTGAAATATTTCTTGTATAAAATTCGAAGATCCTGACTCTTGTTGCTACTTCTTTTGGTTTTGGTAGGTATTGTTTCTGAGGGGAATTAAATTAATTTTCAGATTGGGTAATCATAAAACTGAGTGCTTTAAAGTGTTTTTAATATCTTCCAAGCAATTTTCTTCTTGCTGTTTCTAAAAAAATCACTTTCATTAATATAACCTTATTTTCTTTAAATTGCTGATAGAGTTACACTGGTGTTTTCTTTTAATATTATTTGTAGAACATATCAAGTTAAAAAATGTCTGATATGAGAAGAAAGTTCAAAGGAAGAAACCCCAGCCACACATTTAACCCATTCATTGTTATTACTTATTAAATTTCATTGTTCCGTAACTTCTTTTCTTAATGTTGCACCAAGAATTCTACATACAATTCACAGACACTCAAAGCTAATTGCTCTGTTCACAGCCAACAATAATATTCTGAGAAGAAAGCATTTATATTCTTTAGAACTGACAGTGTATAGTCGTGGAAAAGTTATAGTAGAGATGTGGATTCTTGGTTTCCAGAATCTAATCTTCTCAAAAATCTGATGATATGGAATGGACAAATAGAGTAGGCTTCAGGCCTGCACATCTTGTTGATTCAAGAGAAACGATGTTGTTCTTTTTTTAGCAACTTCTACTGCTCATCTCTCATTTCTTTCAATGAAGTACAAGCTCTGTTCTCTTTCCAAATGAACAGCCATCTATATACAGTATAACTGCATGCGAATTGTGTCTGGCTGTCTTTCTGGCTGTTTTGCAGATGTGTATGTATGTATGTATGTATGTATGCATCCATGCATGTATGTATGTATGTATGTATGTATGTATGTATGTATGTATGTATGTATGTATGCATGTATGTATGCATGCATGCATGTAAGCATGTATGTATTCATGCATGCTTGTATGTATGTATGTATGTATGTATGTATGCATGCATGCATGTATGTATGTATGTATGTATGTATGTATGAATGTATGTATGTATGGATGTATGTATGTATGCATGCATGTAAACATGTATGTATGCATGCATGCTTGTATGTTTGTATGTATGTATGTATGTATGTATGTTTGTATATATGTATGTATGCATGCTTCTATGTATGTCTGTATGTATGTACGTATGTATGTATTCATGCATGCATGTATGTATGAATGTATGCATGCTTGTATGTATGTATATATGTATGTATGTTTATATGTATATGACTATGTATCTCTGTATGTATATCTTTTGTAGAAATGCAAACACTAACAAGATATATATATATATGTATATATGTATATGAGTATATATGTATATATATATATATATATGTGTGTGTATATATATGAATATATATATATATGTATATCTATGCATGAATGCATGTATGTATGTGTGTATGCATGAATGTATTTAGTTCATTCTTTGTAGAAGCAATGAAATTACAACAATAACTGAGAATTACGTGGCTGTACCTGTTATCCTTATTGATTATTTATTTTATTACATGCATAATAATCATAAGGAAAGAATTTCTCTTGTTTACATTTTGCAGCACAAGATAGACACATGCTCACACAAATGCACATTCACATAATTTTAATGAACAATATTCAAATTTAATTAGTCTCAACATCAATTATATAATGAAACATAATGTATTTACTTCTCAACTAAATACCTAAAATGATGTTTACCAATATTTGGATAACATTTTACTCTGTAGATAAAAAGCATGATGGTGAAATTTCTCATGCATTTTGTGCAAAGGTGTTTCAGGAGAGTAGGATAAGAGGTGATTCTATTGGTTGAATTATATGAACTGGTCAGCATCAAAACCCAATGGGATTACAGCAGAGTTTCGTCTTGCACATGCACTACACATCTCTTCTGTGACAGAACTGCATAGTTGATTCCCAGGAACATTGTAACATCTGACTGTGTATTTTATATCCTCCTCTTCACCTTACTGTAACTTGTCTTCCCTTTCCTCTTTGTCTCTATTCCACTCGCCTCTTCCCTTCTCTTTTCCTCCTTCCTCCGTTTATTCATTGTTCTGCTTTGTTATAATCAGAATTGGCTCTGACA
Organism: Octopus sinensis; assembly: GCF_006345805.1. Lineage (NCBI taxonomy): Eukaryota > Metazoa > Mollusca > Cephalopoda > Octopoda > Octopodidae > Octopus > Octopus sinensis. The sequence continues at coordinate 37,486,768 of NC_043008.1, forward strand.
AAAATAGCATTAATTTTCTAGGTCATTCAATTCTCCTCAACTGATCAATAGACCAGTTGAGTAAACCTACCAATAATGTACAAATAATGACTACTGGAAACAGCTGTAAGGCAAATTTACTATAATAAAGGAAAAATATGTAATGGCCATTATTTATACGTTGTTCTCTATATTACTCGGTGTAAAAACTAGTTTGACTGGAGCCCAGCCACAGATTTATGATATAGAATCGTGATGGACCATAAACTTGGACACTGCCATGAAAATACTTCTTCACGAATCTAAACAGTATTGCTAACCTGGTGTGCCAACAGAGAGCTCATGAAGTATTTTGCCCAGACTGATAATCCCTCACTAATATCCCTGTGTGTGTGTGTATGTGTATGTGTATGTGTGTGTATGTATGTATACATATATATATGTCATTAATATATAAATTTTAACAAGCTAACTGGTTAATCATGACAACAGTGCCTTTTCTGGCACTGTCAATATATATGTCACTGGTGGGGAGATTAATTGCTGCTGTTTCAATCAGTCAAGTGTCCATCACTGACAAGATCAAAGAAGGTCAAAATCATTATGATTTGGTAGACTCAGTACTGGAGGTAGTGGGGTTTTATCTCCCTGTTAGCAATATAAACAAGAGTGCATTTTGTATGAAGAGGCCAATATGAGAGTTTCTCTCATGCTAACTACTATACTATAGTTTCTTCTAATAGAATATCAGCATTTAAGTGGGGGAAAATATATAACAAATTATCGGTGATATTTGGTGCATATATATGAACATATGTGTACTTAGGTATATATATCAAATTAGAGATAAAACCATTAGGCAACTCAAACTGATAGGCATAAACCAAAACATAAAAAACAAAAAAATAAATATAATTAATATAATATACAAAATATATATAAAATATAAAATTTAAAATTTAGATTATTGAAATTTGAAATTTTTAAATTTATATTTATAAATTTTTATATTTTTATATTTTAAATTTTAAATTTATAAATTTTTAAACTTTTAAACTTTTTTTTTAAACTAACCAAAAAGTATCAAAAAGTTTAATATAATATAATAAGTAAAAACACTTATATGTATATACTACTTAAGAATCCATAAGTCAGAAAAAAATGCATTTATATGTTTGTCAGTAGGATGGGTATGTAAATCAAAGTGTACAGTATTATACATCCATTATGCTTGATCTTACCGGTTGGTTTCGCACTAGGGTTGACTGGAGTATTAGGTAACAGTCTAATTATGTAACCCTGTGCTCTTCAGAGATGGCAGTTATGAAATGAAATATATATGTATTGATATATATATATATATATACATGTGTGTAATTTCGTTCCATAAGAGCCATCTCTGAAGAGCACAGGTTTACATAATTGGACTGTTACCTAACACTCTATTGCATGCCTAGTGCAAAACTGATTAGTAACATTGACCATATTGGATATATAATAGTGTCAACTTTGATAAATGCATATGTATGTATATATCATCATCATCATCATCATTGTTTAACGTCTATCTTCCATGCATGCATGGGTAAGACAGTTGACAGGAGCCATCCAGGTAGAAAATCTACCCAAGGCCATTGTGTATGATTTTACAGCTGGATACCCTTCCAGATGCACACACGCATACAGTTAAGGAAGCATACACATACATAGGTGCAGGAGTGGGTGTGTGGTAAGTATCTTGCTTATCAACCACATGGTTCTGGGTTCAGTGACCCTGTGTGGCACCTTGGGCAAGTGTCTTCTACTATAGCCTCAAGCTAACCAAAGCCTTGTGAGTGGATTTGGTAGACAGAAACTGAAAGAAGCCCATCTTGTGTTTATATATATGTAAGTATATCGGTGGGAATGGTTTTGTTGAGCAGTGTCAAATCTTACAATTCTGTAAATAATAATAATGGTATTTTTTTTATAAGCTTAAAGCTTATAGTGATCACTGTGCAAATAACTAAGGAAAATGGTTATATAAGTCCATGATAGAAAAAAGAAGACTTTCCTATATGTGTAGGACTCAAACCCACATCCCTTTTTTAATGTGATTGTGTTACCAATTACACCAGTGAACCATTCTGCCCCTTTCTGTCAAATTCAAGAACTATACTAGATTATAGTTGTTTTTGTAAACAAACTTCATGTGCTTTCAATGTAGAGTTTTACAATTTTGTAGATAATAATAATGGTAGCTTTTTACAAGCTTAAAGCTTATAGCAATCACTGAGCAAATGACTAAGGAAAATTGTTTAATGGACATATAAGCCCTCAATAGAAAAAAGTAGGCTTTCCTGTGCACGTGGGACTTGAACCCACATCCCTTTGTTAACACAACTAAGTGTGTTATCGATTACACCAGTGAACCAGCCTGCTCCTTTCTGTCAAATTTAAGAACTGTATTAGTTCGTAATTGTTTTTGTAAACAGACTTTATATGCTTTCGTTGTGAATGTCTTTGTTAAGTGGTGTTGAGTTTTACAATTCTGTAAATAAAAATGGTATTTTTTTATAAGCTTAAAGCTAATAGCAATCACCATGCAAGTAATTAAGGAAAACAGTCAAAATAATGGGACATATAGTTCTTAAATTTGACAGAAAAGTGCAGGCTAGTTCGCCGGTGTAATTGGTAACACAGTTGTGTTAACAAATGGATGTGGGTTTGTGTGGATGTGGGCATACGGGAAAGCCTACTTTTTTCTGTCAAGGGCTTATATACCTCAATATATACTATTTTCCTTAGCCATTTGTATGGTGGTCACTATAAGCTTTAAGCTTATAAAAAAGTACCATTATCATTATTTACAGAATTGTAAAACTCAACACCACTTTACAAAATCATTCACACTGAAAGCACATAAAACAGCTATGAACTGATATAGTTCTTAAATTTGACATAAAGGAGCAGGCTGGTTTGCTGGTGTAATCGGTCACACACTTAGTCGCATAAACGAAGGGATGTGGGTTTGAGTCCCACATGTGCAGGAAAGCCAACAGAACAAAGATATCGATAGAATAAGTACTAGGTTTACAAAAACAACATCCTGTGGTCAATTTGCTTGACTAAAGACAGTGCTTCAGCATGGCTGCAGTCAAATTTCTGAAACAAATAAAAGAATAATAGAATAATGTCAGGACAAAGTACAAGTGTAGAATCTGGTTCTTTTGAGTCAAGTCATTTGACTGTGGTCATGCTCGAGCAACACTTTGAAAAATTTTAATTGAATGACTTGACCAGAGTAATTATTTTTTCTATCGGTCTCTTGTGCCAACCCCTAAATTACAGGAACATAAACACACCAACATTGGTTGACAAGCAGCAGTGAGGGATAAACACAGACTCACACACCTATATATATATATATATATATAGAATGGGCTTCTTTCAATTTCTGTCTATGAAATCCACTCACAAGTCTTTGGTTAGCTCATAGCTATAGCAAAATAGATGTGTTCAAGGTGCCAAGCAGTGCAACTGAACTCAGAGCCATATGGTTTAGGAAGACTGCAACAGGTTTTTAAGCACCAGTTATGATAGATAAATGGTCAGTATCCAATATACAACAAAAGTTTGAGTGATGAGGTAAGGTTGTATAGATGGCATAAAGGATGTGCCTGGATGTTAGTAATGGAGACAGGATAGGGACAATACATCAAAAAGCAAGAGCTTGGGATATCTCAGGTTGTTTGGTCAATTAATGTTAACAATTTTCAAGGCAGCGAGCAGGTAGAAACACTAGCATGCTGGGTGAAATGCTTAGTGGTATTTTCTCTGTCTTTACTTTCTGGGTTCAAATTCTGCCAAGGTTGACTTTACCTTACATGCTTTTGGGTTGATAAATTAAGTACCAGTTGCATACTGGGGTCGATCTAATCGACTGGCCCCCTCCCCCAAAATTCCGGGCCTTATGCCTAGAGTAGAAAAGAATATGAACAATTTTCTTTTGACATGAACACAAAAAAATAAAAGCATATTCAGAACCAATGCTTACAATTACCTGCAGATACAGGAATATATACACATAAATTTATACATACATACATATATACATACATACATACATACATACATACATATGTATATATATATACACATACACTCACACATATATCCATATACATATATACATACATATACATACACACACACATGCATGCACACACATACAGTCACATTGCATTTATGAATACATTTATGAACATATAGCAATGAATAATGTTACACATGCCAGATTAGACTGGAGCCTGGTGCAGCCTTCTGGCTTCCCAGAACCCCGGTCGAACCGTCCAACCCATGCTAGCATGGAGAACGGACGTTAAACGACGATGATGATGATGATGATGCACCACCCCTATACACAAACCCATATTTATATAAAAATAGGTGTATATGTGTCTAATATATGAACAGAAGCATGCAAATGTGTATTTCTATATGTGTGTATGTGTGTGTGTGTGAGTACCTACTTATCACACGTATAACCTCTCTCCACATGTATATATGTTTGTATGCATGAGTATGTGTATGTGTGCATATATATATATAATATATATATATAATATATATATATATACATATATACATATAATTTACATATACATATATATATATGCATATACATACATGCACATACATGTATATACATATATACATATCCCTACACACATGTACACATACAAACACATACACACATATGTACATACATACATATATACACTCATATATGTATGTATGTATGTATATATATATATATATATATGTGTGTGTGTGAATCTGCATATAAGAGAACAAAGTGTACGTATGCCGCTATGTATGTATATATACATATATACATACATGTATATATACAAACACACATCCATATATATATATATATATACACATATACGCACCCATATATATATATATATATATATATATATATATATGATAATATTCAATAATATTAATTTCTCTCTTTTTCTTATGATTTTTTTTTCCAAGTTTTGAAGTCTGATCTTTGAGTGTATCTATTTTTGTTGATATCAGAATTTATTCACTTAATCTTCTATCTCTGAGACAAAAACTTTAAAAAGAAGAAAATAATGAAAAAATATTTGAAAAAAAAAAATTTTTTTCAATGATTTAAATGTAGGTAGTTATCTTTGTCATTGCAAGCTAATAAGGCAATAAAATGTTGATACATGTGTAGTTAACAACTTCAGCAGCAGTAAATAATAATTGTACTTGAATAAAACAAGATCACATGACTCTCTTTGAAGATTTCCTATCCTTTTATCATTCAAATATGTGCATAGCAGTTGTCTTGGAAATATTACAGAAATTTTGGCGTGATATCGTAAATTTAATGCATAGACATTTTTTTTTTTTACCTCAAACAGTTCCTATATGTGCAAAGGAATCTGTTGTTGTTGTTGTTGTTGATGATGATGATTGTGTTGTTGTTGTTGTTGCTGTTGTTGTTGTTGTTGTTATCATTATTATTCTTCTTTTGCATAGGGTTTCCTTATTCTTCTCATTATGAATGGGTAAAGTTTTTCAGTAGCAACAAGGAATATTCTCAGAGAAAATAAACAAAACCATTGCCTATTAACTATTGTATGCTTCTCCAATAATGCTGAAGTATAAAAGAAACATTGTTTTGTTTCTGTGTTGCTGACATATTTCTCACAATTACCTATGTATTTATATACACACAATATATATATTATATATATATATATATATATATGTGTGTGTGTGTGTGTGTGTATGCGTTCACATAAAAGAAGAACACAAATGGGTTTAAGGGTTCACTACATCTGTTTCAGGCACATTTTTTATTGATGATAATTTCAATTATAAAGAATACGTCAAAAAAACCTGTTTTTGTCAGGCGAATAAAATTAGTTAGGAGAATATATTACAAGATGTAGAACGACCCTCTTTGCTAACCATCTTCACAGAGAGTGAAAAGATGTTGAGAACTTTCTCAATATAACTGGTTGTGGTGGAATCTTGCAGTTCAGAAATCAGTGGGTACTGACAGCTACAATGGACTCAATCAAAATTCATTTATGTCTTAAATTGGACTAGATAGATAAATAATAATAATAAAGAGATTAGAGGAAGACAGAGGGAAACAGAGGAAGAAGAAAGAAATATGCATATGTTCTTGTAAGCAAGAAAATGGACAGGATCCTTTCCCTATCAGGTAAATGGCCTTGCTCAATATGCAGGAAAGGTGCAGACAGGAATTTCCTATGGTGTATTCAGTGGAGCCTATGGACATACAAGAAGTGCAGTGAAATTATAGGAAAGTTTTCAAGAGTGGTTGTATGTGGAAGATGCACAAAAGCCCTACAGTTATTTAGGAAATCAATTTTCTTAAATGCTTCAGAGACTCTTTAGTGGTAGTGGATAATTTCTGCTGCTTAACAGACCTGTCCACCAGAGCAGAATTGATACCGGTGATGGTGTCACATAAAATGCACCCAGCACACTCTGTAAAGGAGTTTATGTTAGGAAGGGCATCATGCCAGAACAAAAAATGGAACCTCGTGAGGCCTGCAGACTTGCCAGCTACATGTCAAGCTGTCCAACCCATGCCAGCATGGAA
>NC_043008.1:37498389-37550889 GCF_006345805.1 Octopus sinensis
ACAGAAATTTAAGATCAAATCTAACTTTACTTGTGCCTCTGAAAACATAATTTATGTTATAAATGCTCGGGCTGCCACCAAGACTACGTGGGTTCCACGGGACTATCACTCAGGCGCAGATGCACACTGCATCGACAACAGATTGCATTCCAGAATATAGAATGATACCTTTTAGTGAGCACATTGAGAAATGCGCAAAGCAACTACTGCCACAATTTTAATCTTCCCATTTTACCAATGTGCTTTCGGATCATCAACACAAATGAGACTGAACAAGGAAACATTCTTCATTGAAAAGTACAAACCCAGACTCAACCATCCGAACATACTGACACAGAGAAATTAACAAGGAAAAGGGAAAAAAAAATTTTAAGCGATTATCTCCCCTACACTGGAAAAAATCACTCACTACCTCCCCTTATTTAGAAATCTCCTGGAAATAAAAACAACGATAATTCCATGCATATAAACATAACGTCACAAGAAATTTGAAAAGCTACACGCGAAACCGGTAATTTCTTTAAAAATTTTAAATTATGTCATTTAAGGAAAGGAAAAAAATTTTTCCAATATTCTCCAGACATTTTGACACAATATATATATTTTTAACATTTAAGCCTTCTGTCGTTTTTTCACACTTTACTATTTTCTTATTATATATATATATATACATATATATATATATATATATATTATAACATATATATATATAACACACACATACATGCACAACAACATATATATATATAAATAGTTGCCTAGAGAGAGGCACATGTGGACGATGTGTGAAGTCTGAAAATCCAAAGTAGCTGAAATGCATACTGAACATAATAAAAGATCAGCAATGTTTGCTAAATAATGTAACTTAACGTCATATACACCAGTTACATGTGTAATGTTATGATGCATAAAAATTTGACTGGAAAGGATCTGTGATGGCAATGTGTTGCGAGTGGGCGATGTGTATGATGTAAAAGGTATTGTGTACTTTTCTGGATAGTATTAATGATTAAGGAATTTGCGTAAGAAGCAACAATGTTAGACAGCAGGATACAAGGGTTGCCTAAAGGAATACCAAAAGACCAAAATGTTCAGTAACAGGTTATGTGAGGAAAATTGATGCTAAGACTATAATAAGAAAGCACCATGCATTCTTTTAGTGCTTTCAGGTTTTCATGTAAGAAGTATGTTTAGAAGCCACTTTGTTTATTATGTCCATGGGTTGATTCAGACTATCCACATCTGACCCTATTTGCAAGTAAAGGAGAGTGTAATACAAATTATCCTTATATCACGTGTGTGTGTATGTGTGTGATGTTTGTATGTATATTTATATACATACAGAGAGAGAGAGAGAGAGAGAGAGAGAGAGAGAGCTAGTGGGGAGAGCAAGAGAGTGAGCTTGTGTGTATTAAGAGTAAATAGGAAAGCAAAGCATAAGTTTAAAATAAGTGCAAAGAATACCTGAGAATATTTAGTATTCCTTAGTAACTATAATGTTATTATCATTATCTATATTATTATCATTATTATTATTATTATTATTATAATATATATATATATATATATACATACATACATATATATATATATATATGTGTGTGTGTGTGTGTGTGGTGTGTGTGTGCATGCATGTGTGTGAGTGTATGTATATTATGTATGCATGTATTTATAGAAAGAGAAAGAAAGGGAACGAGAGAAATAAGTTCATAGATACTTATAGAATGATGGTGATAATAATAAGTATTATTATTGTTATCATTCTTGCTGATGTTGTACTTATTATTGTTATTCTTATGATTATTATTATTATCATTATTGTTATTATATTATTATTTTGGTTATCATACTGTAAAAATATTGTTTTTACTTCTTCCTTCAAAACATTATCTAGTCAACTATTATGAAACAAAATTTTAATTAGAGTACTTACAAAAGAACTCTAATTGCCTAAGGAAGGACTACACTGGATACCCAGAGCTAACATCATAAATGTGAGTCTTTCTTTTCACAAACTTTTACAGTTATATTTCCACACTTAGATGGCTACAACATACAATTATGCTGTGCGACAAAATGCTACAATTCTAAAAAAACAAAACAAAATGCAACACAGAATCAAAACATACAAGAAAATATGTAAGAGGAAGAAGAAATGACTTGTTTAGGGAACAACTAATGGAAGAACTTGAAATATTCAAAGCCAGTCGAACCAATTCTACTATATGGCTCAGAAACCTGGACGTTATCAAAGAAGCTTGAGAGGCGATTGGATGGAACCTACACTCGCCTCCTTATGAGAGCTCAAAATCTCTCGTGGAAGCGCCATCCAACCAAAATGCAAATATATGGGAAACTACCACCTGTGTCATCTCTTGTGAAAGGTAGGAGAGTCCAGTTTGCTGGACATTGTTGTAGAGCTGAAAAAGAAGTAATTTCTACTCTTCTCCTCTGGAAGCCATCTACTCGCAATACCAGAGGGCGCACACTCTCCTACCCTGATGTAATCTCCAGGGATACAGGCATCCAGCAACAGGACCTCCGTAATGCCATGATGGACCGTGAGGTCTGGTGTAGCATGGTAAATTCCATTGTCTCGACCACGGTCGAACAATGATGATGAATGGAAGAAAATGTCTCAAATACTCAAATAAGTTACTTTACTTCAACGACAGCAACAATAATACCAGCAGTTGCAGTAGAGACTGTCGTATGATTTCAAATGTGGTGGTAGATTCATACAGTAGTTGTGTGAAGGAAAAAAACCTTCCTTTAATACAAAATGAACGGATGAAATTCTTAGTTCTCTCAAGGGTAAAAGAAAGAAAATGCAATTGGGATAATTTCATGAAACTGAGCAGCATCTCTTTGTAACAGCTGATAATCCAGGAAGAGCAAAGATGGAAGTAATATAGCTCTGATTATGTAAAAATTGAAGTGGAACAAAAGTTTGCTTATGTCAATTTGTGCAACAGGCTCTCTGAGACACACTGGAAAAATTCTCTCAACTGAAAAAAGGCAAAAGCTATGGCACTTTCTAATGTAAGATTTAACCCTTTTGTTACCATATTTCTGTTGAGATGCTCTGTGTTTCTTTCAATTGTTTAAATATAACAAAGAATTTAGTAAAATAACTTAGTTATCATTCAGCTAGTGTTAGGAACATAAATTGTGACTAAGGTTTGCTGGAAGATTTTAATTCAAAACTTATGAAAATGAGACATTTGTACTACAAAGCCAGAGCAGGTTTCAGCTGGGTTAGTAACAAAAGGGTTAATACAGGGGACAGCTAAAACAAAGGTAAAGACTATAAAACATCTCTCTGACTATACATTTGTGTTTCAGTATGATGTCAAAGAAATATGCAAGATTGACAATAAGTGACACTGGACCACAACATGGGTTCATACCTAACAATGACTTTTGTGTCACAATACAGGAAATTAGACAAAACAGGATTAATAATAACAAGTGACATATGGTCAGAGAGTATCAAAATGGACTTACAAGTCCTAATAAGTCCAAAGGCCACAGAGCCATAATGGAACCACGATTAGTAGAAAGTGCAACGAGAAAAGGATGTGAAATTAATGATATAAGCTAGAACTCTTAGTCGTGGTGGTGGTGATGATGATGATGACAATAATGATGAATATAATGACAATGTTGGTGGTAGTGTGGTGATGATGAGGATGACGATGATGATGAATAATGAGAGATCAATGAGAGATCAGGAGGAAGATGAATGAAGATATATAAAATATGAATCGCAGACAAAGAGCGAAAGAGGAAAATACAGGCATTGCATAACGTATACAACGAATAAAGGCTGAGAGAAACAGACTCATGCAATTATATCCTGGTGTTTGAAAACGACGGAAAGAAGATATATGTATGTAGTCTGAAAATATATAAAGAACATTGGAAAAAAAAAGGAAAGCAGAGAGGAACATAAATATTAAGAGTAAAAGGAAAAACGGTTGATTGGTGCTTAAATGATAACACAATGATATCCAAAGTTCTATAGACAAAGCAGTTTCAAGTTCTTTTCCCAATTACAAGAAAGATATGCTTAACAAAAGTTTGGTTTCCATACAAAATGCCTTTGAACAATATGTAGTGTACAGAGGAATCTTTGACAGTAAGATGTGAATTAGGAAGGAAAAAATGTTAATATTCAAAGGATATTTAAAGAGCTCGAAAGAATTTCCTAAAACTGTTGGAAAGTTTCAAAGACATTCCATGAACAAGAGAATTATTTACTCTGCCTGTAGCTTAGCTGAAATAAAGTTGTATAAATTTTTTATATTTTAGTGTGGACATTTTGAAATGGGCTTGTTCTTACAATTTAACAAGTTCAAAGGTGACATCAATACAAAGAATATGTCAGATGCAGGAGTGGCTGTGTGGTAAGTAGCTTGCTTACGATCCACATGGTTCCGGGTTCATTCCCACTGCATGGCACCTTGGGCAAATGTCTTCTACTATAGCCTCATGCTGACCAAAACCTTGTGAGTGGATTTGGTAGACAGAAACTGAAAGAAGCCTGTTGTATATATATGTATATATATATATATATATATATATATATACAAGATGTGCTATCTTCATTTTATACCATAGTTGTAAATATCTATTAAATCTATCTATCTATCTATATCATCATCAGCACCATCATCATCTTTTAGCATCTGTTTTCCATGATGGCATGGGTTGGAGGATTTAACTGAAACTGGTAAGCTAGAAAGCTGCATCAGGTTCCAATCTGATTTGGCATAGTTTCAACAGCTGGATGTTTTTCCTAATGCCAACCACTCCAAGAGTGTAATGGGTAGCAATTACATAACACCAGCATCAGTCTTTTCAAGCACAGCATATCGCAAAAGGTCTTAGTCACTTATCATTGACTGTGAGAGGCTTCACAGTTGAAGGGTGCTTTTTATATGACACCAGTATAGGCACCTATATGTGTGTGTGTGTGTTTACATACATACATATATATAAAAGTTCAAATAAAGGTTACAAACCTCATTAAGAGATAATAAAGTCGAATGAATATAATGGTTTATTACCTATTACAAGTAGCAATGAATATTACAATTAATATCAAGCTGGTAGAAATGTTAGCAAGCCAGGTGAAATGCTTAGCAGTATTTTTTGTCTGTCTTAATGTTCTGAGCTCAAATTCCACCACGGTTGACTTTGCCTTTCAGCCTTTTGGGGGTTGATAAATTAAGTACCAGTTGCATACTGGAGTCAATCTAATTGACTGCCCCCCCCCCCAAAAAAAAATTTGGGGCCTTCTGCCTAGAGTAGAAAAGAATATTCAACTGTAAGGTAGCTGGATAAACCAGGGTTTATATATATTTTTAAGAAAATAAGAAAATAGAGAGATAATTAAATTAATAATTATTTATTAATTATAAAATAGGACATCATCTCTGACAGCTGTTTCAATTCAAGATTTTTAGAAATTAATTAGTATAATTAATGGTTGGAATCCATACATCCAACATACTGGTACATGAAAAGCTAATGGTCTATCTTTAGCCACCTCCAATGAGATTCAGCTTTAAAATGTTTTTAGTTATGCTAATTAATTTCTAAAATCTTGAGCCGAAACAGATGTCAGAGATGATGTCCTATTTTATAATTAATAAATAATTATTAATTTAATTATCTCTATTTTCTTACTTTCTTATATGTATATATATATATATATATATATATATATATATACATATATATATATATATATTGTTGTCTCTAGGGAGAGTTATTATACCCATATTAGACACTACAAAACTTGTTCCAACACACAAATTCACAAAAAGATCTTGCAAACCAGATACAAAAACAGAATACACACACACATCATTGTTTTGGCATCAACTTTTTCATGTTTGCATGGGTCAGATGGAGTTTATTGAGATGGATTTTCTACAGCCAGATATTCTTTTTATCCTCTTACCAGTTTCCAAGCAAGATTAGATTTCCCAATATTTCCACGGGATATCGGAAATGACTGACACTCATTTACAACATCTGGGCAATGTCACTACAAGGAGACACACACATACTCACATGAGGGGCTTCTTTCAGTTTCTGTCTACCAAACCTACAGTTATTTGCATGTTTCTTCTTAACACATCTAGGCAGATTCTGATGCAAAATGCCCTGGTTGCTGTAGTGTATGTCATAGTAGAATAACTTCTCTATTTTATGATACCAGTGTGTTTAACAAACTCAGTTCGTTGACACAAAACATCCTGGGAGACTGGTGTTTCATCTGATTATGTCTCATTAGTCAGAAGTAGCCGGAACTCTGAGTCTAGACAAAGTTGCTGGATTTGTTTATACTTTCAGTAAACAAATTGTTTGCTGACTGGTGCTTATATCTGCCAAGCAATAGCTACATTCTTCCAACATGTCCTTTTCTAAACAGTGTTAGTGCTGTCTATGAGAGATGAATATGTATGTATGTATGTATGTATGTATGTATGTATGTATGTATGTATATATATATGTATGTATGCATGTATGTATGTATGTGTATGAATTTAAGAGAGAATGAGAGTGATGAAGTGACAAAGGAAGAGAAAAAGAATTATTACAAGACACAAAAAAAAAAGATGAAAATTGTTTACCATTCCATTATAATAATCAGGCTTTCATTATTTCTTTTCTGAAATCTTCTTTGTTTACCTCAGGGGAAAGTTGGACCTGGTACTTTTTTCTTCATGCATTATTCTTGGACGATTATGGAATTGTGTGTGAATTTTGGAAAACATTCATTGAGAAAAGAAAGAGTGATTATGGTTTTTAAATCAACCAGACAAACATTGGTGTTTATAAACAAAGATGACAAAAAAAAAAGATAATGTGTTGTGTAAAGGTATTTTAAAAGAGCTCAAAGAAAATAGACAAAGATACTGAAAGAAAAGCATCTGATATTGCATGCAGGTGTGTGTGTGTGTGTGTGTGCGTGTGAGTGAGTTCATATTTCTCCTCATCTTTCATGTGAGATCACAAGTTGGAAACACGATATTGTTTGCTTTTAATTCTCCAAGAAACTATACTTTGCTGTTTGTTATTTGATAAACTGAGATATCATTACCTTGCTTAGAGACACATGGAGTTGGCCTCAAGAATGGCACCTGGCTGTAAAAGTTTTTTTTCCCTAAGTACCCCTCCTCTTTGCTGACTCTTGCAAGCATTGAAAAGAAAACATTAAAACAATGATGATGATGAGGATAAGGTGCAGGTATGGCTGTGTAGTAAAAAGCTTGCTTCCCAATCACATTGTTCCAGGTTCAGTCCTACTGCATGGCACCTTGGGCAAGTGGCTGAGTTTCATTCGAGTGTTGGGTCTCATGGAGGCAAAGTGGCTGAGTTCCTTTCCAGAATTAGGCCTCTCGGAGACAACAACCCAAACCTTAGATTTTATGTCTTGCTTGAAAAGAAGACCCATCAAGCTGAACAAAATTGCAGTCATGGCAGATATCGGTGTCATGCAAATGGCACCCATGCCAGTGGCACGTTACAGCACCCATTACACTATCGCAGTGTTCAGCTTTAGGAAGGAAATCCAGCCATAGAAACCATGCCAAATCAGACTGGAGTCTGGTGCAGCCTTCCAGCTTGCCAGCCCTGGTCAAACCATCCAACCCATGCCAGCATGGACAATGGATATTAAATAAGGATGATGATGATGAGGATGATGATGATGAGGATGATGATGATGATATACACTCACAAATACAAATACATAAACATGAATACATATATGGTTAAGGAAAATGAACTTATGCGATGGCATGTAAAATTCACTCTCACCTGTGTTATGTAAATGCACTTTTGCATAATTGCACCTGTGCCAATAGCAAGTAAATAGCAGCCAGCACACTCTGCAAAGTGGTTGGCATCAGGAAAGGCACTCAGCCATAGAAACCATACCAAAACAGACTTCTGGAGTCTGGACTGCTCCCTGGTTGGCCTACTCTAGCATGGAAAATGGACATTAAACGATGATGATGATAATGATATATGGGGCACTGTGAAGTGATTTGGTGCATTTACATCATTTGTATACAGTGAGAAATTTTCTCCCTGACAAAAAAAAAATAAAAGCCATCTTATAGGTCTGAATATGCTCCATGCATATTTGATCTGATAATGTTTGTATTTACACACATTACTGCTTAGTGCTGTCAACCTGTATTTTGCTTATATGAGCCACTGAATAATGCAACCAGTCATTGGATGATGAGGGAAATATAAGAGAGATCTGTTTCTTGTTTTAGCTCATAACTTCTACCATTCTGGACTTTGTTGCTGGAGAGGAGATAACCATTCCAAATTGAATGCATCTAGAAGTCTAGTTAGAGAGTGCTGCAAACTGACTCAAGTTGGTTTAAACCTTTCTGTGCACAGTGAGGAATTTTCTGTATGACAGAATACAATGCATGGTTTTCTTACGGATGTGAATATTGCCCAGTGACATTTTGTCTGTCTTTATGTTCTGAGTTTAAATTCTTCCAAACTCAACTTTGCCTTTCATTCATTTGATGTCAATAAAATAATTACCAATTGCGGTGGCACGTAAAAAGCACCATCCGATCATGGCCGTTTGCCAGCCTCGTCTGGCACCTATGCAGGTGGCACGTAAAAAGCACCCACTACACTCATGGAGTGGTTGGCGTTATGAAGGGCATCCAGCTGTAGAAACACTGCCAGATCAGACTGGGCCTGGTGCAGCCTTCTGGCTTCCCAGACCCCAGTTGAACAATCCAACCCATGCTAGCATGGAAAACGGATGTTAAACTGTGGAGCATCAATGATACACCATTCCTTTGAAATGGCTAGCATTGTGACAAGATTTCAAACCATTATTAATAGCAATGCCAGTGGCTGTAATAGTTGTGACAGTGGTTATGTCAGTATAACTATTAGCAGCAATGGCAGCTTCAATAAAAGTTGTTGTACGAGTGGTAGTAATTGTCTCCTCTTCTCCCCCACAGTTATTTAGATATGGTCAGTATTTGCTTATGAAAGTTGCTTCTTTGTTGATGCATTATTGTTGTGTTTCATAATTGCTAAATTAATATGGGAAAAAAGTCATAAAATTTGGCTGTTTTTCACCTGCACATCTGCTTATATGTTCACTAAGTTTTTAATTGTTTGTATTCACGTATTTTAATCCATGATCCATGCAGAGTAATACGTTGTCTTAAATACTTATGATTTGTCCTGTTTAGTGCTCCCCACATCTTGCGCATGTAATTTTATATATTACGGTTTTGATTGCACTGGTGAAATTATTTTTTATTGTGAAGTGTTGTCCTTTTTTAAAATGGATCTCTGACCTTTACAGACTAAAAGATAACCACAATTAGTTATCTACTTATTCTAGTACTGGCTCTGTTTTTATCACGTGAAGTTTGGTCATTGGTAATGTTTTTTCATTGACTTGAGTCGTCTATTACTCTTTATGATGGTAACTGGGAGCATAATTCTGAGAAAGTAAACACTTTCTTTCATTCATGATAAAGATACTAAAACATTTTCCTTTTGTTATATATAGATATGTATATATATATATATATATATATATATATATATATATATATATATATTTATATATATATATAAGTATGTATATATATATATATATTACTATGTATATATATATATATATATATATATATATATATACATGCACACATATATGCATTCATACATACATGCATACAAATGTATATGTATAGTTAGGTGAATTTTTTTTAAGCGTTACCAATGACAATGCATGTAATGGAACGTTCTTATTTTACTTATTATTAAAATTCTGACAGAACACGCAGTTATGCATACATATACTCACACATACTCACACATAAATACAAAGATACATAGACATACAGACATACGCGCACATAGCCACACCTGTGCATACACATGCACATGTAAATACAGAAGCATAAAATTTTATAGGTACCATTGTTTAAAACGAATGAATAACATTTGTACAAGAAATATCAAAAGAATATTTTCTGGAGAATCTTTTATGTTTTAGTTCTGTCTCAATACAAAATAAGAAACATTTCACTTGCTTGATTATATATTTATTTATATATAATAAGGTGTCACATGAGAACAGTTTTAGATAGATAACTTTGCATAAGTCATGGAAACGAAGTAATGTACAAGTTATTGGTTATGCATATTTATTCAAACATAAATAATATGCACAGAAAAGTAATTGACTGAATAGAATAGCATCGTCATACTTGTTATTGTCATTATCATCGTCATCATCATCATCATCATAGTCGTCAACATCATCATCATAGTCATCATCATCATCATCATCAGAAGCATTGTTGGCAGTTGCAGTGTCATTATTTTTTGTTCGATATTAGCATGAATGGCATGGCTTATCAGGTCTGTTCTTATTCGGTGTTATTGACCGCTGAGACAGGTAAACAGATCGATGACTACAGCTTGCTCGTACATACAATTTTTGGCATCTCTGTTACAGATGGTTGCTCCAACCACTTTACAAAAGTGTCACTGTGAATCTTATTTTGAAACCTCTTGGCTTTAGGTTTTGTTGGTAAATTTGGAATTTCTTCAAATCATTGACTGATTCTGTTATGAGGACTACATTTTGTAATCGACTTAATCCCTGTGTTTAGCCCCCTGTGGGCAATAAAGAAATATATACATACATATGTAAAGATGCATATGTGTATATTGGGGTTACAACTTTTTTGCAACTCCATAGTCCTGTATCATATTCTGATGAACTTTGGTTAGAGACAATGAGGATCAATGTTTTTTTGCCTTTGATCAAAAAAGTTCACCCATGACTAACTTTGAAATGTTCATACTCGGTTGCATTTGGGTGGATTTCCAAATGCTAAAAGCTGAATAATAAACAAAAAAGGGGGGAAAATGATTCTAAACATTTAATCCATAACTGTTAAAAGAACTGTATTCTGCATTCCAGAACAATGAAAAGAAGGTAAGTCATATAAAGTCAAATTAGTCAGTAATCGAGATGCGGCAAATTATTTGAGAGAATGAAATACAATGGCAAGTTGGCTCTGTTCTTGCATGTAGCGTGTAGTTCTTGCATGACCTTAATTGCTTGCTAACAGCATTGATTGCTTCTGCTAATGTTTAGTTTTGGTGGCTCTTGCTTCCAGTGATTTGTCAAGCATTTCAAAGCAGTCCTGTAGGGTAGTAAGGCTTGCGATAATTCTGCATAATCTTCAGTTCTATACATTTGGTCACCAAACCAGTGATCCGCTGTCATATGAGATGAACTGGCAGACCATCTGCAATCTTTCTCTAACATGTGGCATGATCAAAAATGCAAGAAGCGCTAAGATTGCTTGCAAATTCCATCTGACGTTACTGATGCTTGGAATTTTCCGAAACTTGATGAAAAGTAGGTCTCCATCTTCATGGAAGAACCTTAAGTGAAACAGAAACTTCATATCATCTCTCCAGCCAGCTTGATCTTCAATGACATGAGTTCCATTCTGGAAGGAGCCTTGGAGTTCTTCATAACTTGTCATGAGTTCTTTGACAAAAAATATTCAATGTTGGGTAAATTGCTTGAGCCTGCTAGCTCCTCATCCATAACAACATGCAGGATTCTGTACAAGACATGGTGTTGGCAGCTCATGAATTGTGGCTTGTCATAGCCTGGCTCAAGAACAGTCTCTGCAGTCTAACCACTATCCCACTCTTCCATCCTGTATTCACACTCATCTAATCAGCAATAATCATCGAGATTGCGTCCCACAAGTGAAATTCATCCAAGATGCTTTTCAATCCTTCTGCAATGGTCTCAGCCTTGCCATCTCACAGCTTCAGATCAGCCAGCTTGATTTCACTTGTTTCATTCTTGATGACAATTGCTTCATCATCATCATTTAGCGTCCGCTTTCCATGCTAGCATGGGTTGGACGGTTCAACTGGGGTCTGTGAAGCCAGAAGGCTGCATCAGGCCCAGTCTGATCTGGCAGTGTTTCTACAGCTGGATGCCCTTCCTAACGCCAACCACTCCGTGAGTGTAGTGGGTGCTTTTTACGTTCCACCCGCACAGATGCCAGATGGAGCTGGCAAACGGCCATGGACGGATAATGCTTTTTACGTGCCACCAGCATGGGGGCCAGGCGAGGCTGGCAACGGCCAGACTCAGCAAAACAATATCATCACCACTGAAGTCTTATAAATGCTAAAAATTTATTGGAAGCCAAGATTGTTATGCAAACTTGTCCATATTCAAGCAAGTTTTGTATAAGAATGCAAACATGGATTCATGGGTGAACTTTTCTAAAGATAGCTCAAAAGTGTGTTCACTTTAGTTACTTCAGCATACAAGATCATCTAAATATGATACAGGAAATTGTTTTTGAGGAACAAAATTAAAACCATGTATCCCTAGTATATACATATATGCGTTTTTAATACTGGCTTACTACCTTCCTGACATACAACAAAATCTGTTTCAACAAACAAGTTTACATTAAGATTCTTGCCTTATCAAATGCAAAAAAAAAAAACAGAATATAAATATATGATATGTATTTATGTAATGGAGAAATTGTACAAAACGTATAAATGGATGATGAGTAAAGCTTCGATTACCTGTTGTTATCCGTAGATTTACTGCAGGAACTTCCTATACATATATATGTATATATTCATCCATACATGTGTGCATGCACATGTATCTGGTTGTATGTATATGCCCATATATTTGGATGTGCATATGTGAGCACGTGTGTAAATGTGCATATATACATATATTCTTGTTGCTTATTTTGATTATATATATATATATTATATATATATATATATATATGTATATATATATATATATATATTATATATATATATATATATATATATATATATATATGTATATATATATATACATATATATATATATATATTATATATATATATATATATATGTATATATATATATATATGTATATATATATATATATACTATATATATATATATATATAATATATATATATATATATATATATTATATATATATAATAATATATATATAATATATATATGTATATATGCATCTAAGCACAAACTCAAAAAAAAATTTTCATCTAAGTATTATCATCCTTTCAACTTCTACTTCCTTTTCATTCTCTTAACAGTTACAACAGCAAAAGCTGATTATGTCGTTCTAAACTAGAATGTATGCTTTCCACGATCATATTTGAGATTACTTATTCCAATAATTTTTTTCTGATTTTACTTATTCTAGAATTTGATGGACATATAGTGGTATGTAAGCTGACTCAAGAAATCCCTAGTGAGACTTTTTATTGATGTTCCTGAAGAGACGCAGAACACCTCCAAACATGTGTTGTACCCAATAAAGTATATTACACATTCCATCTCCTATTTTATTAATACTATATATATCACTGTGACCGACCAGGCTATCAGATGTTGCTACACATCGCTGGTCACAATGCACTTCTCATTGTTTTAGCCTTCAAACAGGTCAACAGAAGAAAGAATAAGAGAAAGTTGTGGCGAAAGAGTACGGCAGGGATTAAAACCCCACATCTTCTGTAAATATGACAGACATGTGACCATGCATATGCTTGTACCTGTGTATGTATGAGCATGTGTGAATGTGTACATGTGTGTGTGTGCGTGTGTGCTGGTGCCTCCTTGTCCTGGTATCATATAATAATTGTAAACAAGTGCCACTGTTAAACAAGCAGTGTTATTCATTTCCAATCTTTCATGAAAGTGTATCATGTCATAGGGAACTGTTACCTTCTTTTATAACAAATGAAATTTCGTGACAGGAAAGGTATTTCATCATAGAAAATGTGCCTCCCTAAAATTCGTTTGGCCCCTGCACATGTGGAAAAATGGACGTTAAAATGAAGATAATGATGACAATGATATCTATATCAACATCTATATCTATATAAATTCTGGGTAAATTTCTGTTTTACCCCCACTCATACTTAGTATTCAATTGTGATATTGACCTGTAATAGTAAGCACTTGGATATAATTACATAGATATACACCCAGTGGTATATTGGATATTTATTATCCCTTAGATGGTTGCTTAACCTCTGACTCATAAAGACACACACACATACACATATATATATATATACACACACACATATATATAGTATGCATAGTATATATACCATTGTATAAAATTTCTATAATGTATAAAAAAATATATATACATATATATGTATGTATTATATGTATGTGTGTGTGTGTGTTTGTGTGTGTACACAGACACCCATAAGGAAGAAAGAAATAGATGCATAGACAGCATATTCACATGCATACAAATACACACACATGAGCATACACATACACTCAAATATATATATATATATATATATATATATATATAGTATATATATGTAGTATGTAATATCAACAGATATTACATACTACACATATAAATAAAAAAAAACAAACGCTCCATATATATTAATGAAGTCATTATAAAGCCAAAACCAGGTAAACATTGCAAGTTATAAATAAAATATACCTTCACTAGTTGCTGTGTTGAATTATTTTAACAATATGTTTATTTTACAGTAGATAATGCTGCAAAACTATCTTTTAGGTATGAAATATTTACCAAAAAAATTTTTTTATGTATGTTTTGGAACTCCATTAACATCCAAAGTTTTCTTTTGTATTTTAACTACGCTTAATAGTTTCACACATGACAAAGCATTATGCCATAAGGCATGTGTGTGGTTGTTTTGTGTGTGTGTGTGTGTGTGTGCATCTGTCTCTCTCTGTTTCTCTCTCTGTTTCTCCCTCTCTGTATGTATATATATATGTGTGTGTGTGTGCGTGAATGTGTGTGTGCATGAGCTTGTGTGTGCATGAGTGTATGCGAGCCTGTATATACACATATAAAATATATATATATATATATATATATATATATATATATATATATGTATATATAATGTGTGTGTGTGTGTATATATATGTATATATGTATGTATGTACATAAATATGTGTATACACACAGTTGTATAGGGGTAGATGCACACACTTACATGTGTGTATATGCATGAATGTAATATACATACATATGCATACACTTATGCATAATACATTCATACATATATATATGTATATATATATACATATGTACATATATATATATATGTATATTTATATATATATATATATATATACTTATATATATGTACATATATATATATATATATATATTATATATATATATATTATATATATATATATATATATATATATATATATATATATATATAATACTTATATATATGTACATATATATAAGTATATATGCATATTTACACACACACACAAACACCCACACATATATGATGTACACACCCAAACAGATACACACACACGTCACATATTCCTAGGACATTAATATGAGAGAGAAAGATGAAAAATAAGCAGAAATTATGTATATCATGATCTAAATGGAATTACATGACAATACCAAAATATTTATTAAAATGCTGTTATCAATAAAGTGGAAGACAACATCTACTTCATATATTGCACTTAGGAAATTAATATACTAACACTTCATTATTATTATCAATATCATCATCATCATTATTATTATTGTTATTATTATTATTATTTTTTTGTTGCTGTTATTGCTATTTTTATTATTTTTATATATTGAAGGTTGAGGTGGGAACACCCGTTCAATGTTTTCCGTTTAAAAAAGTATTGTTTGAATGTTTGAAATTTTACGGAACCTGAAGTGATATTGAGTATCAGAAATTGACAAAAAGCCGTAAATGTTTTCAGTCATATTACTAGAAAATAGCAGAGCAGTCGAAAAAATATCTCTTTGAGTGGCATGACACTCTACTGCATTTAAACAAAAATGAAAGGTATATTTGGCAAAGGAGTCTGAGATCAACTGTTTGAAAAAGACAAGTTGGTCATCGATAGAAATCTTCTGATTGTACGTTTGCTTGATCAGAAGTTCCTCTGTAGAACATGTTATAATAATACATGGCTGGACTCAACAACAACAACAACAATAGCAGCAGCAGCCGTTCAAGAATTTGGACCTGGAGATCTCCATTTCCAACGACTTCGAAGGCCACCTCCCAGTGGTGTCAGGTGTCAACGAAGAGCCCTCGACTACAACAAGATGACCAAAGTTTTTTTTTCCAAGGTCTGGGGTCTCCCACCCCGAAGCCCTAGACCATCACCTAATCACCCTTACTCATCTTGTTGCTTAACAACAACAACAGCAGCAGCAGCAATAACAACAACAACAACAACAGATCTTAGTGCGTATGTCTTTATATTTGAGACTAGCACTATGACCCGGCATTGCCTGGTCATAGTGCTAGTGCATGCATATACAGCTGCGTGCATGCACACATACACGCGAGTACTGTCCAAATCTCTGACCAATCACATACAGCTAGCTGGCATTCAATTGGCATGTCAAGTTTCGGGCATTTTCATTGGGTTTTGGATAGAAAATTCCCAAAACAGTCACTTCTATTGATTTTTTAATAGCTTTGCGGGGCGACTGGGGTAATGTAAAGATGTGCACGACCACCTTTGGACGGTTTTGAATGACCTTAAAAGTGCGAGCCCTCTAACTAAAAAATTGTGGATTTGTATAAAGGACACACACACAGACATTTTGCCATTTATATATATAGAGATAACATATTACTGAGTGTAACTAATGCTGCAACATTTGGTGTTCTAACCAGGTATCCACATTAAGCTGGATATAAAGATTGCCTTTTGTACTAATCCTGCTTCTGTCACTAATAATTATGTTTTGATAAGCCTGCTAGCTATTTGCAACATGAGTGACTGTAGAAACACTGTAATTCTATATATTATGGCAGTGAGATCTGGTCTGTATACAGTCAGTGGATGCCTGCCATTGAGGGAGTTCAGCAAACTGAAATCATATGATCTGGCTGTCCAAACACCCATAAAAAATGATTCATGGTATATGTCTGTGCTTTTATGCACCATGCGTCTGTATGAGAGGACCTCTAAAGTCTAATACCACAATCTTCAGTGTTCAAACAAAACATCCATGTTAATTTGGATATAAAGATTGCCTTTTGTAATATGCTGTATCTTCATTTGATGCATTTGTTTCTGTGTTTATATGGTGATGCATTACAAATAGATATATTGTTTGTCTTATGTCCATGTTTTTATGCTAGCTTGGGTTAGATGAATACAATGTGTCGACTGGTCTAGGAATCGAAACCACAATCTTACGATCATGGGTCAAACAACCTAACCACTAAATCATGCACCTCCACAAGGGGTGTAATGGTGATAAGGACGATGAAACTGAGATGCACTTCCCCTCAAAAATTATTGGACTTCAGTCCTGCCATGACCCAGTGTTCCCTTTCAGAGGGGTGTTGGAAAGGGAGTAACCAGCTTCAAGAATGTTAGGGACTGAGAGGAGGAAAAAACCATTTGTGCATGTATCTGTGTGTGTGTGTGTGTGTGTGTGTGTGTGCGCGCGCACGTGCGCACACGTGCATGTATGTATGTGTGTGTGTGTGTGCATGCAAGCATGGCTGTGTGGTAAAAAGTTTGCTTCCCAACCATATAGTTCCAGTTTCAGTCCCACTATGTAGCCCCTCAGGTAAATCTTCTATAGCCTTGAGCCAATTAAAGCCTTGTGAGTGGATCTCGTAGAAAAAAACTGAAAGAAGCCCATCATATGCGTGTGTGTGTGTGTGTGCGTGTGTGTGTGTGCATGCGTGCATTCATGGCTGTGTGGTAAAAAGTTTACTTTCCAACCATATAGTTCCAGGTTCAGTCCCACTGTGTGGCTCCTCAGGCAAGTCTTCTGTAGCCTTGAGCCAATTAAAAACTTGTGAGTGGTTCTGGTAGACAGAAAGGGAAAGGAGCCCATCACATATGTGTGTGTGTATTTGTTTGTGTTTGTCCCCTACCACTGCATGACAACCAGCGTTGGTTTGTTTACATGCCTGTGATTTAGCAGTTCAGCAAAAGAGACCAATAGAATTAGAACCAGGCTTAAAGATACTAATATGTACTGAGGTTTAGTTAGGTGAGTAAAATTCTTCAGGGTGGTGCTTCAGCATTGGACAGAGTTTAATGACAGAAACTAGTAAAAATTAAAAGATGTATACTCTGAGTTTGTGAAGCCACATTTGGCTGATTTTGATGTTCTTCTAATCTACTGCCCTAGGTTGGTACTTTGTGATTGGCATCAAAGGAGTGAAAGGCAAAGTTGACTTCAATTGGTTTTGAACTTGGAACACCAAGCTTCAGAACAAATTCTATGCATCATTCTATGTGATGCTCTAACAACTCAACTACTTTACTGCATCAACTCATTCGCAATATTTGGCTCCGTACTTACAATAAGTCTACCGATTAAATATTGAAAAGTTGTATGCTATCAAAGTTTTTTCTCATTAAAATGTTTTCCCAATGGAAACAAGACAGAAACTTATATGTATTTATACAATTAAGAAATATCTTGGTACACCCTGGAAGATGAAAAGAAAATTTCATAGAGTTAAAAATATTATGAATTTTAGTTTAAGAATATCTAAACTGTATACAATTTCATCAAAGTGTATAAGCTTGAAATTGTTTACAGTTTATCTTTCATTGGTTGTTTATTCCTTTTTATTGCAAGGGTGAGAATCATCTTGCATCTTTATTATATTTTATTTTTTTCATAAGAGAAGTATATTTGAATATAATGGAATGAAATATATCTTTCTGCATTTATATATTTGCTTATTTATTTATTTATTTATATATTATTTACGTATATATATATATATTTATTTTGTTTCAACTATAAAGTCCTTAATATTTGTATATAGAAGCAGCTATTTCAATCTAATTGTATCTCTTCAGTACAAAGTAATTAAGGATTTGTTAATAGCATTGCATCATTTACACATCAGAAAAAGAGAATAGTTTAGAAAAGAGAAGGATAAGAACAAATACAAGCCGAGTCCGTTGCACTTAGACAAATTGTTTTTTGTTCAACATTCATAGTTTATCAGATGCATAGAAAATTGAGATAAAATAAATTTAACACTTGAGTTCACATACACACTGGAACATTTACAATAAAACTTTTTACCTCTCAAAAATAACTGCTGCAGCTGCAGTTGCTAGATATTCTTAAGCTAAAAATAAGAGAAAATACGAGAAGAGCATTTTTAGGGAGTCTGGGTTTTGTGAATCTAGAATTTTTATTTGATAGCTGATTGCAGGTAAATGTTCTGCATGTTCCCCTTTAATAACACCTCTCCCTATTAGAATTGCATCCTCATATGACTGAGGATATGTGCAAGTAAATCAAGCACTTTAGCCTTTTCATTACCAACCCGGCTGAAACTGGCTCTGGCTCCGAGTACAAATGTCTTGTTTTCATAAGTTTTGAATTAAAATCTTCCCCCAAACCTTAGTCACAATTTATGTTCCTAACACTAGCTTAATGGTAACTAAGTTATTTTACTAAATTCTTTGTTATATTTAAAATTAATTGAAAGAAACACAGAGCAACTCAAAATAAATACAGTAATGAAAAGGTTAAATCTGGCTCTAGTCAGAACATACATTACATACATACACACACACACACACACACACACACACACACACACACACACACACATTACATACACACATACAGGGTGCAATAGGTAAATTGTCACCATTCTATATTTTTAATTTCATGTATGTGCATTGTTCGTTTTTGATTTTGTTGACTACACAGTATAGTAGGGTCAGTTGGGCACAGTCTGTGAGAGAAAACAGCACCATGACACAATTCACTCTGCCAGATTCATAGAATCATGTGGCTATCATGGAAAATGCCACAAGTAGACCAGGCTAGCAGATCACATAGTAATCCAATATGGAGGTGTATAATGCACACTGCCCATACTGCTGATATCCGGAAAACCTGATGGATGAAATTATTTCATGAGGAATCTACAGACCATAAAACATCAGCAGGTATCCTTAAGATTATGGCTCTTTCACAGTTTTTGTCATGTAATAAAAAATAATCTACTTGTATAATAAATTATGCTTACATATCTGTATTAATATGCAATTCTAAATGATGAAGCTTGTTTTGATCATTCACAATGCTGGAAATAGCACCTAAATATCTCTCAGATTACATCCTACATTATTTAAAGAAAAAAATGTTTTCTTCCCAACCACATGGTTCAGGGTTCAGTCTCACTGCATGTTACATTGGGCAAGTGTCTTCTACTATAGTTTCAGGTCAACCAAAGCCTTGTGAGTGGATTTGGTAGATGGAAACTGAAAGAAGCCCATTGTACATAAATATATACACACATCTATGTGCATATCTTTGTGTCCATGTTTGCCACCCCTCCTCAGCACTTGACAACTGGTGTTAGTGTGTTTATGTCCCCATAACTTAGCAGTTTGGCAAAAGAAATTGATAGAATAAGTACCAAGCTTTAAAACTAAACACTAGGTTTGATTCACTTGACTAAAATTTTTCAAGGCAACACTCCAGCATGGCCACAACTAAATGACTTAAGAAGTAAAAGAAAAGATGAAAAAAAGACACATCAAATAATGTAGTTTGATGTGAAACAGGGTGGTCATGGCTAGAGTGTCTTTCCTCCATTCATTCACAGCTGGCCTGGGGGTTAAACAGCAACAGCAGAAACAACAACAAATCTGTCGGTTATTGAACTCATCAATTAACTGTAACATTTGGCAAGGCCAAAAGGCAACCATAACAAAAAACAAGGGAAAAACAAAGCAAAAACGACAAGAAAAAACACATCATTGTACCTAAGACATCTATCAATAATTTGTCTTTGTTCATTGATTTCATAGACTGAGCCAAAGAATTATAATAGAGTAGCATTCTTTTATGTCCCCCACCCTCTTCTTCTATCACTCATAGCAATTCCAATAATTATGCTTTGAATATAAAAAAGAAAATAATTAACAAATTATTAATATAAATATTCTATTTCTATTGACCAAGTTCCTGCCTTATTATTCTCAATTCTTTCATGACATTACAAAACTGCATTAAACATTACCTCAATATCACTTCTTAAGCATGCATATTATTATTATTATTATTATTGAGTGAGAGAGCAGTGCATGTCATCAAAGTGACACTTGGGTAAAATATATAAAGCCCACTATACCCATCATGACTATCCATCTGATAAGGGTACACCAGGCACATGCATCACAACCCTATGTGTGCAACATAGTGATCTCATATCAAGTTAAACAGCGCATAACCTTGCAGGTGGGGCCCAGTTAGAATTTTCTTCAGGTTGAGTTGCCCATCCTGCTCAAAAGGTCCCTGAATATGGGTTGTTTAAGGATGTTGAATGAGACACTCATTACTATTATTATCATTGACTCATGTAAAAATGCCCTTCTGGTTCTCCCTTCGGAACACATTTCATTTCAAGCATTTTCTTTAGAGTACTGGTAAAAAGAACTACAGTTGCCTAAGGAATGACTGTTCTTGATACTGGAGGGTATATAAGAGAAAACAGAAATTTGCAGCACAAATTTTAAAAATTTCATTTATACATTATTTTTGTTGTTCATATTCTGATCAAATTAAGTTCGGAATATAAACTACTTGCAAAAGTTAGATTGCAAATAACAGTAACAGTGTTATATCACAAAAGAATAGTCACAAGATATTGATATTTTTCAGCTGCAACTGTCTGAAAAAATGCTTACTGGTGTATTTGGTTGTGTAAAAAATAGTTTGCAAAAAGGTTCATAGAAATCCACAACCTAGCGATAAAACGTTACTTGTTTTATTTCATCAAATTATATCTTGTTTTGATAATGGTGTTTTATTGTAATTTTTTTGTTTATTTCCTTGGTAAGTGTGTGTGTATGTGTATGTGTGTGTGCATGTGTATATGTAAGTCTATATATGTATGTGCTCTTTTTTAAAGCCTAGCCAGGCTCATGGGCCTGGTTTTCCAGTTTCTATGGCATATGTGTTCCCCAGCTGGACAGGATGCCAGTCCATTGCATCTTTACTCATTTTTGCCAGCTGAGTTGACTGGAGCAATGTGAAATGAAGTTTTTGCTCAAGAACACAATGCGTAGCCCGGTACAGGAATTGAAACCACAATCTTACGATCATGATGCTGACACCCTAACCACTAAGCCGCGCGCCTCCACATATACGTATGCATGTATATATATGTATATATGAATAGTGTATTTGCATTGTAGAGCTACTGTGTTTATGGGTACGTATATTTATTCATGTTTGTATGATTTTGGGTTGTATCACACTAATGATGGAAAAAAGGGGTTTCCCCACTTAATCCTGAAATTAATTGATATGTAATTGAACAGTTTCATGAATATGTTTAATTTATTTGCCCTAGGACGATGCACATTTATAGTTTTATGGTGATATCTCAGGGTAAAATAGAGACACTTGGTGTCTTCTTCTAGCATGCAGGTAGTCCTGTATGTATACGTACCAGCTTGCCCTATATATATATATTCACACACATAAATATAAAATATATATAATAAAAAGAGACATCAACTGATTCATCAGCATGTGAATGCTTACTTCTGTGCTTGGTAAACCTGATGATCTGAGAGTTGTGTAATGTATTACATAACCTTATGGATATTATACATATTGCATATCTGATTGTCTCATCTTTACATCACAATAAAGATTCTTCTTCGAAACAATTGTAGTTGCACCAGATAAGCTATTCAACTGTTTTTATTAAGTTTTTACACCATTCTGAAGGTCCATTCATCTTTCGATGCTGTTTACATTGTGTGAATGATCAAACACCAGTGAACTTACCTTCTTCAATGCATTTGATACTATGATTATGGATATATATATATATATATATATATATATATATCATCATCATCATTTAGCGTCCGTTTTCCATGCTAGCATGGGTTGGACGGTTCAACTGGGGTTTGTGAAGCTGGAAGGCTTCATCAGGTCCAGTCTGATCTGGCAGTGTTTCTACGGCTGGATGCCCCTCCTAACGCCAACCACTCCGTGAGTGTAGTGGGTGCTTTTTACATGCCACCTGCACAGGTGCCAGACAGAGCTGGCAAACGGCCACGAACGGATGGTGCTTTTACGTGTCATATATATATATATATATTGATAGAAATGGTAAGACAACAAAAAAATGAAAGAGACCTCGATATTATGTAAATAGAGGAATTATCTGTTAATGTAATATGTGACAATTATTCAGTAGCCATGATAAAACTCCAAGTTTTGGATGTCGGGGCAGAAATCTACTCTGCCATCTCTTCAGTTATCCGGCCTTCGGGAAAAATGCCTTATTTAAAGAGAAACATAATTACAGACTTATTTAAGCATATGATATATATATATATATATATACATGCACATGTGGGAAAATTGTCTATACCTGTACATATATGTATGTGTGTGTATAAGTGAATTTAAGTAACATAGTCATTTGATCTCTTTACTTCTCGCATGCCCATTCAAGCCACATCTTCTAATTTTCCCATGAAGTTGAATGCTATTTTTTAAAAACTGGTTATCCAACAACATTTGATTCATTATGTTCAATCTGTGAAATCTCACCTGTTTGACATCTTACCAGTTTAAAATTTTACCTGAGGATGGTAAATTACATGTTATGATATGATCTATGAATACATCAATTAAATTCTACTGAAACTGTCGTCATTAATATTAAATGCTATTCAGGTTCATATATATATGCATGTATGTATGTATGTATGTATGTATGTATGTATGTAGTATGTATGTATGTATGTATGTATGTATGTATGTATGTATGTATGTATGTATGTATATGTATATGTATATGTATATATATATATATAATATATATATATATATATATATATATATAATATATATATATATATATATATATATCATATATACATATACATATATATGTATGCATGTATATCATCATCATTGTCGTTGCCATTGTTTAATGTCTACTTTCCAAGCCTTGTATATTCTGTTCCCATCCATCTTGTCTCACACAGGCCAAGAATCTTCAGATTATAATTGTGCATCTCTTTACAGACTTGTGCACTTTTTTCCTGCCTCATATAGGGTTCGAATGTTCCAGGTCTCTCTCCTGGTTTCAGTCTTGATCGTCAGAAGAGTTGTCAGTGTGCTAGCTTCCTGAAGGCTTTCACCAGCTCGTGTCATGTGCTCTACCAGAGAGGACTCTTCCTCAACCATGTTGTTTTGGTGTGCCATTGTGGTTTTTGTAACAGGTATGATTTTTACTAGACTGGGTTGTTATCCCAATGATAAACTCCAACCTGGATGGCTAGTTGAGTACTCTTCATCTTGACCTGTCTGGCTAGGGTGGCCCTACCAGGAGACAAATCTCCTGCCAGCATAGCTTTCATGGTCATGGAGACACACAAGCCCCGTAACCAATTGACAAGGTGGTACTCATCTGCAAGGATTCAGTGAAGCATACTAGCTTCATTTCTGTCAAGCTTATGCATGTCCTCAGCAGTCACAATCATGTTTCACTGCTGTGTAGCATGGCTGTTCACACACTGGTATCATACAGTCTACCTTTCACTCTGAGTGAGAAGCCCTTTGTTACCAGCAGAGGTAGGAGCTCTCTGAACTTTGCCCAGCCTATTCTTATTCTTGCAGTTACACTCTCAGAGCATCCACCCTCACTACTGACTTGGTCACCTAGGTAACGGAAGCTATCAACTACTTCTAGTTTTCTCTCCTGGCATGTGATGGAATCTGATATATATATAAAGTAGTGAGGTCAATTTCCTGCACTCAGAACTACTGGCTTTGTGCCTAAATTATAAACCATTAGTGTTATTAAGGCAGCAAGGTAGAAGAATCATTAGAAATTGAGCAAAATGCTTAGTGGTATTTCATCCATCTTTTTCTTCTGAGCTTGAATTCTGCTGAGATTCAAATGCTGCCTTTCTGGGCTGCTAAAATGAGTATCAGCTGAGCACTGAGGGAAATGTGATAGACTTACCAACTCTTCAAAAAATTGCTGGCCTTGTGCCTTAATCAGAAATCATTAGTATTATTATCATATAATAGTGGTTAGATTGTTAGGTAGAATACTCCTTGGAATTTCTTGCATCTCTAAATATGTTCCATTCCAGTTCCATCTATGTTGAATTTTAAGACAGTTAGCAACCATAATCATTAGCGCAAGGGACAAAATGCTTAATGCCATTCTTCTGATTCTTTGCTTTATGAGTTCAAACTCTACCGAGTTTCATCTTTTTGGGACTTGATAAAATAAATAACAGTTGCGTACTGGGGGCAGTGAAAATGACACTCTTTCAACAAAATTGCTGGCCTTGTGCCAAAATTTGAAACCATTGTTATACTAAAAACGTTTTTGTTCTATAGTACACATGACTGTGTGTTAAAAATTTTAATTTTAATTAAGCTTAATTAGCAATTGTATTTATAGTCAAAGTGATTGATTAGGGAGAACTTGAAGACTAAGTGCTAGCATGCTTATAAATGGAATATAACAACAACAATAAAACCATTTCACACACACACATACACGCACACACATACACACACACATGCACACACACACACACACATACACACACACAAATGCATACAAGCACTCATTACTTTGTCAAGTGATTTTATTTTATCTGAGATAAGCATATGCATGATTGCATGGTTGAAAAACTTGCCACCAGCCAAGTGCTTTCAGGTTCAATCTTACTGCTGGATAGCATCTGGCGTATCTTCTTCCATTATCCTAAGCCAACCAAAGCTTCGAGAGCAGATTTGGTAAACTGAAATCAAAAGAACCCTGTTGTGTGTGTATGTGTGTGTTTCTGTGTATGGTGTTTGCCCCATCTTCTCAGATGATTGCCATCCCCTTGTGCTTCCTCATTGTCAGTGGCATTACTGACTTTCCATCCATGACCTCTCAGATGGCTATTCAGTCCTGTTGTAGACCTACATGGTTTGAAGCAAAAGTGAGAGAGGAAATTGTAACTCTTACCTTTGAAGACATGTAGATTTCCAATTGACAAAGGGACAGGGTTTACCTGCTTTTCGTTATTTGTTTCCCTCACCTTTTTCTTTATCGAATATACTTAAATTCCTCTTTACTGCATTTTACCATAACACTATTTCACTCATGTTTACTATAAATCACCGACAGTCATGAAACAGGGAGGTGGGGTCAAGCTGGCAGGATTGTAAGCACCCTGAACAAAATCACAGTGGCATTTTGTCTGTCTTTATATTTTGAGTTCAAATTCCAGCATGATTAACTTTACCTTTCATTCTTTTGGAGTTGATGAAATAAATACCAGTTGTATACTGGGGGATGGGGTCGATGCAATCAAATTACCCACTTTCCCAATACAGTTGATTTGCCCACTCATCCGAAATTTCTGGCCTTGTGCTAAAATTCGAAACCAGTAGTACTCAATTCATGCACCTAGATTTGAGTGTGTATGTGTGTGTGTGTGTGTGTGTGTTGTGTGTGTGTGTGTGTTTGTGCATGTGTGTGTGTAATAATGTTTGGTTTGAAATTGAGTCTAAGATCAGAATTTGTGATAGAAAGCATGGAGAGAGTGACTACTGGTGCATAACTGCTGGCAATCATGGATGTTCTCCACATGGAAATGACCTTTGATTAAAGATATCCGAGCCATAACCATCCTCTATGTTTTTGTGAAGTTAATAACACTGCTGTTACATTACCTCGTGTGTTATCTCAATTTTTTTCTCCAAAGTTGTTGAGTGTGATTTGAGGGGAATTTGGTTGCTATTTCCATCAGACTGAGTGACAATGTTGAGGTTCACTCATTGGTGAAAAGGAAGTTCCAGAGAGATTCAATTCTGTAAAGGAAGAAAGATTGCAAAAACCACTTAATGTGGATTCCAGTGGCGGGGAAGGAGAAGACAATGGAATGATAAGAAGAAGAAGAGGAAGAAGAAAAGGAAGAAAGAGGAGGAGGCGAAGAAGAAGAAGAGGAAGAAGAAAAGGAGAAAGAGGAGGAGGCGAAGAAGAAGAAAAAGAAAAAGAAGATAGAAAAGAAGTAGTCGTAGATGAAGAAGAAAAAGATGAATAATAATAATGATGATAGTATTATTATTATTATTATTATTATTAATAATAATAATGAGGAGAAAAAGATAAAAAGGAAGACAAATAGTAGTAGTAGTAGTGGTGGTGGTGGTAGGAGGAGGAGGAGGAAGGGGAGGAGGAGAGGGAGGAGGCGGAGCAGGAAGAAGAAGAAGAAGAAGATTATGATGAGGATGATGAAGAAGAAGAAGAAGAAGAAGAAGAAGAAGAAATAGAAGAAGAAGAAGAAGAAGAAGAAGAAGAGAGAAGAAGAAGAAGATAGAAGAAGAAGAAGAAGAAGAAGAAGAAGATGATGAAGAAGAAGAAGAAGAAGAAGATGATGATGATGATGATGATGAAGAAGAAGAAGAAGAAGATGATGATGATGATGATGAAGAAGAAGAAGAAGAAGAAGAAGAAGAAGAAGAAGAAGAAGAAGAAAAGAAGAAGAAGAAGAAGCAACAGCAGTAGCAGCAGCAATGAAGCAAGGAAATTAGTGGGTAGTGTAAGTGGAGAGATATATATGCAATCAGTAAGTTCACAAGAGAAGAGACTTATTGCGGTAACAGAAAAAGATACAACAATTATGGACAAGTGGTTTGTGAGTGAAGTTAGGCCAGCTTCAGCTATGAAATGTAATATATATAATTTATGAAATACTTTGTGAGGAAAAACTTCTTTTTTCTTTATCTTTCTCAAAATTATAACATCTATTTTCCTTAATAGTGTAAAGCCTCTTAGAAACAGTTGCAAGAAACTTGGTATTAGATGTAATAAGTACGTCTTTTTCTTTCCTATTTCTCTTTCTATAATTTTTCAGATGAATATAGAGAAATAGAAAAATCACAAAATCACTTTCTTTGAGTGAGTTAACAGTGTTAAGCTTTTTCCAATAACCTACAAAACCATGTTACCAGTTCAGCAATATAATTTTATGGGCTTTCCTTTTCCATCTAATTTCATGCCAAAGAACAGAGTAATTTCAATACTTAGCAAGCTTTCTTTCAGTTTGACTCAGATATCTTTTTGAGAAGCTGTCAAGTATAGTGGCCCTTGTTTAACCTTAACTGTATTAGGGATAGCCCTTTAAGATGGTGCAAGGACGAAAAAAGAAAATGAAAAAAAAAATCCAGAAGGATGTTGGATTAAATACTTAACCATATTTGATTTTGTCTTAATGAATCGACCCCAGTACCTGTGCTTTATAAACCTGGTATTTACTCTGTCATTCTCTTTTGCTGAACTTCTAAGTTATGGGCCTGTAAGCACACCAACACTGGTTGACAAGCTGTGGTGGGGTCAAACACAGACACACTGACACACATACACACACACATACACACACACACACACAAACATACACACACACGCACACACTCACACAAACACACACACAAAAAAACTCATGCACACCCACATATATAAACATATGTGTGGGCTTCTTTCAGCTTTTGTCTGCCAAATCCATTCACAATGCTTTGTTTGGCCTGAGTCTATGGTTGAAGAAACTTGCTCAAGGTGCCATGCAGTGAGACTGGACTCAGAACGATGTCATTAGAATGCAATCTTCTTACCACACAGCCACACCTGTGCCTATGTACATATTTGTGTGAGTGTGTGTGCATGCATGCATGTATGTGTGCATGTGCACAGGTTTGTATTTGTGTGTGTATGTGTGTGCATTTGTGCTTGTGCTGTTAAGTATGCTTGGTGGTTGAAAACAATGTCATTGTTGACAGTGTTGAATGATTTTGTTTGCTTGGTTTCCACTAAAAAGCATATCCAAGCTTCTTGATATGTTTTGATATCATCATCATCATCATCCACCTTCCATGCTAGCATTGGTTATTGTGCATTATTTGCAAACAAAAGGTGGTGAGCTGGCAGTCAGCATGCTGGGGGAAATGCTTAGCAGTATTTCGTCTGTCTTTATGTTCTGAGTTCAAATTGCTCCAAGGTCGACTTTGCCTTTCATCCTTTCAGGGTCAATAAATTAAGCACCAGTGGCATACGGGTCTGAATCTAATCGTCTGCCCCCCCCCCCCACCAAAAAAAAAAATTGGTGCCTTGTGCCTAGAGTAGAAAAGAATATTTGAAAACAAAATTCTCATTTAATTGGTGCCACTTGTTTCCAGTTCTCTGAATAACCATTGTCCAGGCTCTTTGGAGCATGTTCAATAAACTGGAAAATATAACCTCATTTGGAAACAAGTGGAGGTTAGTGGTAGTAAAGGACCTTGACCATAGAATAGTCTACCTCCACTTCCTCTCATTTGACCCATGCAAATCTGGAAAAGTAGGCATTAAAACAAAGGAGAAGATGAGGAATCTTTAACCTTGTCATCATGTTAAACAAAAGAAGGCTTATCTCTTTTATTAGAATTTCAGAAGCTCAAAACAGAAACCCCAAACAGCTTTATCCGTAACATTCATTTTTGTGTTGAGAACACTATGTCTCATGTCATTTTGTATCCTTTCCTAAAATACCTTTTAAAAAGGATCATATGTGTTTGAAAAATTCTAGTTGTGAATTCAGGAAAATCCATTTTAAACAATTGACAAATCAGGGCTGTAGGCTCATCATTCTCTTTTATCTTTTTCCTCAGTTATAGAAACAACTTTAGATCCTTATTCTTGCAAGTTAAACAGTGATTATTCCTAATGCTTGTGGCGTCAAAAAAACACCTAGGACACTCTGTAAAGGTGTTGGCATTGTGAGAGCCATCCAGCTGTAGAAACCATACAAAAATAGACACTGGAGCATGAAGCAGTCCTCCAACTTATCAAAGCCTGTCAAACTGTCCAACCTACATCAACATGAAGACTGGACATTAAATGATGATGATGAGGAGGAGTAGCTTAGTGACGATGGTAAATTACGGTGGCGAGTTAGCAGAAACGTTAACACATTGGGTGAAATGCACAGCCGTATTTCATCTGCCATTAGGTTCTGAGTTCAAATTCTGCTGAGGTCGACTTTGCCTTTCATCCTTTCGGGTTCAATTAAATAAGTACCAGTTACACACTAGGGGCGATATAATCGACTTAGTCCATTTGTCTGTCCTTGTTTGTCCTCTCTGTGTTTAGCCCCTTGTGGATAGTAAAGAAATAGGTAAATTAAGGTTTTATAAAATTTTTCTTTTCTTTGACATCTTGAAAAATGTATTATTCATAATTTTGTTACACATAATTCTCATTAATAAAACAACGTAGACAATATTTTTTCTTCCTTTTTTTCTCTAAATTTAAAACAGTTTTTGAAACATTTTTCATGCAATAACTCCACTAATTATTTTAAACTTTCTATGTCCAATGCTTCAGTAATTTTTTTCCAATATCCATGTAAGGTACACCAGTTATATTTTATATAATCTCTTGTGTATCATATAATCAATAATCTTGAGGCTATCTGATTTACTGCCTACCAAATTCGCTCTCAAGCACTGGTCAGCCTGGGGTTAAAGCAGAAAACACTTACCCAAGGTATAGTGCAATAGGATTGAACTTGAGATTAACTCTTTACTCTTTTACTCTTTTACTTGTTTCAGTCATTTGACCACAGCCATGCTGGAGCACCACCTTTAGTCGAGCAAATCGACTCCGGGACTTATTCTTTGTAAGCCCAGTACTTATTCTATCGGTCTCTTTTGCTGAACTGCTAAGTGACGGGGACATAAACACACCGGCATCAGTTGTCAAGCAATGCTAGGGGGACAAACACAGACACACAAACATACACACAAATACATATATATATACATATATACGACAGGCTTCTTTCAGTTTCCATCTACCAAATCCACTCACAAGGCTTTGGTTGGCCCGAGGCTATAGCAGAAGACACTCGCCCAAGATGCCACACAGTCGGACTGGACCCGGAACCATGTGGCTGGTAAGCAAGCTACTTACCACACAGCCACTCCTGCGCCTAACTGGTTGCAAAAACAAAGCTTCTTAACCACACAGATAAACACAAATGTATGTATGTGTGTATTTGTGTACAAGTGTATCCATGAATGATTACAAACTGCATACTAAGCAGGAACAAGCTCTGACATTTACAAGGAGAGAATCTTTTGTCTTTTTTCTGATATCAAATCAATTGCTGTCTCTGTACTTTTAAATACAAGTGGAAGAAAGAATCCCATACTTGAAAAATTGAAATTTAGTGAGGCATAGTTACATGAAGAACATCTGCTATAAAACAATGCCTCAGTAATATATATACACAGGGAGCATAAGATATTTGAGGACAGATTTATGTTTATAAAAAAAACGATATATAATAACAGATAATAACTTCATTTATCAAAAAATACTATGAGGATAAAAAAAAAACATTCTTTACTACAATGTTATTCAATAAATCCACCTTCAGCTTCAACAACTGTTTCTATATGAGATCTAAATCATCTACATGCTCGAATCAAGTGGTCCTGGTTCATTATGGACATTACTGTGACTATGGTAGCTTTCAAAGAATCTTTGAAGTTATGGGCATGTTCATCGACCTCTCTCTCAACAACATTCCATATTTAATAGTCCAACAGAATGAGATCTGGGGAATTAGGGGGCCAAATGTTAGGGGTTATGTGATCATGAAAATTTTCAGCCATCCATTCCTGCATTACAAGAGCCATGTGTGACAGTGCAGAGCCTTACTGAAATACATATGACCTTCCACTGCATACACTGTCTTTCCAGGGCTTAACAACTACTTTCAGGACCTCAATGTAGGTGGCAGAGTTAACTCCAAGGCTTTGTGGAAGGAAGTACAGTGGCATCACATGTCCTTCATTGCTGACAACCCCTAAAATCCTGACAGATGCAGGAAATTTTGTATGCATAATACTTGGAACTTCAGAAGGGTCTGCACATAACCATCTGTCATTTCTTCTGTTAACCTTTTGATCTTGATCGAAGTTTTTCTTGTTTGAGAAAAAGCAAATCAAATCTTCATCTGCTGACTTTTTCAGTCTGTTTAAGAGCCTTTTAGATCTGATATAAGGATTTTCATTTGCTTTTGCTGACAAATTGACCTTTCTTCATCATATAAGACTTATATCTGATGTCTTCGTGGACAACATTTCTGACTGTTCCTTCTAACACATGGAGATCTTTTGCAGTTGACCTCATGGACTTTCTGGGATTGTAATCAACAGTCTGTTGAACTTGCTGAATAAATTCAGGTATTCTGATGATCTCAGAGCATCTAGAATGCTTTTTATGCTTTGATACTGACGATGCATTTCCATCTTCAGTTTCTAGATCCTTACAAACTTTATAGACGAAAGTTCTGTCAACTTCTAAAAATCGAGATATTTCTAAATCACTATGCTCAGCCTTTATAACCACAATAACAGTATGCCTCTTCATTTCTTGAATAAGCTGAGGGTCTGCCATTATTATTTTCTGAAACAAAGATTATACAGAGTTAACAAAAAATGTAGCAATGACCCCAAAAATGGCATGTCTTCAAATACCTTACGCACCCTGTATACATTTTCCATTCTCTCTCTATTTCCTTTTAATTCTTTCTGTTGAAGAGCATAGGCTCAAAGACTTTTTCATTTTTCATGAGCATCAAACTAATACACTTGCTTGTTGTTCATACACCTTTCCTTGTCTTTTGTTTTTCTATAAATTTCAACTATATATATATATATATATATATATATATATATATATATATATTATATATATATATATAAACACACACATACATACATATATATGTATGCGTATATATATATATACATGCATATATATATGTATGCATATATATATATATACATATATATATGTATATATATATGCATATATATACACATACATGTATGTGTGTGTGTGTATATATATATAGTTTTACTTGTCATAGATTATGAATTACCTCGGTTGTTAATTCTATTTGAACATTTTGGTGTCTGATTGCTGGAGATAGTTAACTAAATTCATTTAGCACTGAGTGCTTTATAGATATCTGCCTGAATTCATTAATCCCTTGTTATTATAAATGAAATCATTATACATAGATAAATGAAATCATTACCATTACTACCATTATTACTATTATTATTATTATTATCATTATCATTATTATTATTATTATTATTATTATCATTATCATTATTATTATTATTATTATTATTATTATTATTATTATATTATTATTATTATTATTATTATTATATTATTATTATTATTATTACTATATATACATACACTCCTCTAACCCATTCTAGCATAGAAAAAAACGGATGTTTAAAAAGATAACAAACAACAAATGAAAGAAGGCAAATCATTGTGTTTAGGACTACATTATAGTTGCTATATTAAGATCTAACCCCCACTGTATCACTTCATGTTCATAATACAATGTTGGGGAGACAAGATATGAACTTCCAACCTTTCAGCTGCATCTTATTAACTCAGTCATCTGTGTGTTTCCGCATGATATTAACTCCTAATAAATTTAATGAAGCATATACTAACATAGTATTTAACCTATTTGATCATGCGAGGCCGCAAAGGAATCATGAGGTTCTATTTCCTTTCTCTCTCTTTCTCTCTCTTTCTGTTACTTTCTCTGTCACTCTTGACATCTGCCTTTCCCTCTCTTTCTCTCTCTCTCTGTGCCATTGTTATTCGCAAATTACTAGATAAACAAAATTGGTTGGTCTGTTAGGGTTAAGGAACCATAAAAGAAAGGATTTAACAAGCCTGGCACAAAGGAAGTGACATCACTGTAAAGAATGGATCAGCGCTGGTCGCACCATAGAGACTATGAAGAGATGTTTATTAATGTCTACTGTAATACAGCAGAGAATTTTAATTACATTCAGTACAGCTGTTTAATAATGTAACAAGGCATATAGACAAATTATTGATTTCTTTTGATAGGACACAACACTAATTTTTATTAGAGGAAATGGGTGTAGCTAACTGAATCAACTTCAGTATATTGAAAGCACATGTACAATATGAACCAACCAGGAAAAACTTTGCATGGCTGCATGACCTGCTAGAAATAGCAAACAAATCTCCATCAAGCTGCACCCTATCATTCTGAAATAAGATTACTTACACTGGGTTATATAGTCATAGGTGACTGTAAATGTCATCATTGTTGTTTTAACAAACATTTTAGAAATTTTTTGCAATGTGTCAGATGGAACTTGTTGAAGCTGATCTTTTGATGGCTGGTCGCCCTTCTTGGTACCAACCCTCAGCTGTCTACAAGTGAGCTAATTCCCCTTGGCCATATATATTTTCATTTCATGGACGGCTGTTTGTAGAATCATAAAGCTTGCTTACAACTGTCACAGAATGCAAAGTCAAGGAAACACATACACATAATACACACACACACACATGCATAAAATACACACATAGACACATACCTACTTGCATATATATCTTTCATCTCTCATTTGTTTCAGTCACTGAACTGTGGCCATACTGGGGTATCACCTTCAAGGTACTGTCACAACAAGCAAATCAACCTAAGCACTTACTGATTTTTAAAAGTCTGACACTTATTCTATCAGTCTCTTTTGCCAAACTCTTAAGTGGCAGGGATGTGATCAAACCAACACTGGTTTATAAGCAGTGGTGGAAGACATGCATGCACACACACACACACACACACACATTCATACATAAATATAGACATACAGACATACAATAGACTTCTTTCAGTTTCCTTCTACTAAACTTACTGACAAGGTTTTAGTAGGCATGGGTCTATAGTAGAAGACATTTGCCAAAGGTTTTGCACAGTGAAAGTGAACCTGAACCCATGTGAACAAAATTCTTAGCACGCAGTTATGCTTGCAACTATATATATATATTTGTTATACATATTATGGGTTGAGGAATGATTCATCAGCATTTTTTCCAAATTTAAAAATGCACGCAGATATAAAATGCATTGGTAAAATGTTCTATGTTGTTTGAAAGAGAACTTTTTGCTCTACAAGATGGTGTGTTTTGAACTTTTAAAATTTAATTGATTTTTGTGTATTTTCAGATCATTAAAATGGAACGTCAAGTGGACATAACAGCATTTTCGACACCATTTGCTTTTTGTATTTAATCAAGGTGTTGACCCCACCGTAGCTGCTCATGAGATTTCTGTTGTGCATGGAGAAGGAGCAATGTCTCAAAGTACTGTTCGCCATTGGTTTTCATGCTTCAAAAGTGGGAATTTTAACCTCAAGGACGGATCACACACCGGTTGACCAATTGAGATTGATGAAAAGCGATTGAATCGACTTCTTCATGAAAATCCACGTCAAATGACCAGACAATTGGTGGAGTAGATGGATTGTGATCAAAAATCTGTGGCGAACCACCTTCTCTTAATGGGCAAGGTTCATCTAACTCAGTTGGTCAACTGGTGAGTGATCTGTCCTTGAGGTCAAAATTCCCATTTTTGAAGCACGGAAACCAATGGTGGGCAGTACTTTGAGGTATTGCTCCTTCTGCATACACAGCACAAATCTCATGAACAACTTTGGTTGGCTTAACACCTCGATTAAATGCAAAAAGCAAATGGTGTCAAAAATGCTCAGTTTTGTCTACAACATTCCATTTTAATGATCTGAAAATACACAAAAGTTAATTTAATTATTTTAAAAAAATCAAAACACACTGTCTTGTAGAGCAAAAAATTTTCTTTCAGATAACATCGAACATTTTTGCTTACACATTTTATTTCTGCATGCATTTTTAAATTTGAAAAAAAAAACCCCAAATACCGCTCATGAATTATTCTTCAACCCAATATAACAGGGTTTAGCATTGTGTGATATTGTATCATTATTTGAAGGTCTACTTTTCCATGCTTTGATGAGTCAAATGAAAATACAATGAAGCTTTTAAGAAATTTGGAAAATAATGAAGAATTTAGTAAATTTGTCATTATTAAACTTGTGTTGGAGACATAAATTATCAAGAAATTTTAATGGCAGGTTATAATTTAAATCTTTTTCAAAGACAAAGCTAGTACTATAGTTTCATGTGATTTGATTCCAGAAGAGTTAAAATTAAAATTTTTCTCTTAACATTACATATACATGAGTTGCAAAAGTTACTCACTGCATTGAGACCAATATATATATATATATTATATATATATATATATATATGTATGTATGTATATATATATATACATTTATTATATATATATATTTATTTTATATATATATATAATATATATATATATATATTTATTTATTTATATATATATATATACAAGCACACACATATATATATATAATTTTTTTTTCAGAAAATTACATTTGTGGCTTGTAAATAATGTTCGTTTATTAATATTTACTCCATTTTACTGTCAGGCAGTCAAGTGGCTGCTGTGCTTCTGACTAAAGGATGGGCCAACAGGAAACATATTATGGAGTTGTTGTTGTCTATGGCTTGCTAAAAATATCATTTAGGATTATAATCTTAACATTTATATTTCCAACTAAGAGTAAATATATTTTACAGGTGTAAATATGAGAGGATTTTCAGTTTTCACACACATAACTTTTTAATAAACTTGTTGCTTGGCATTTAGATTTATCGTGTGTTTACTCCATCATTATTACATCTGTTTTTCTGTACTAGTATGGGTTAGATGAGTGACTTACTGAAGCATCATTTTGCTACTGGATGCCTTT
This sequence comes from Octopus sinensis, assembly GCF_006345805.1. Classification (NCBI taxonomy): domain Eukaryota; kingdom Metazoa; phylum Mollusca; class Cephalopoda; order Octopoda; family Octopodidae; genus Octopus; species Octopus sinensis. The sequence goes on from NC_043008.1 coordinate 37,535,286, forward strand.
CTTGTCAATAACATTCAACTGTTTTTTTAAGTAAGGAATCTTTTATCTTACATGTCATCCGAGAGAAGAAGTGAGCAGAGGATTTCTTGACAGGGGACAATGACAAAGCATAAACACTTGCAGCTGGGACATTTTCAGTGATGCACAAATGTAAGCAAACATGCAGACACACTCTCACAATCATGATTTTTCAAATGCATACATATGTAATTGTATATGTACATATATATATATGTATATTTGTACATACATACATGTATATATACACACACATATATATATATATATATATATATATATATATATATATATATATATATATTTACACTATATATATATATATATATATATACATACATTATATATATATAAAACTTATATGCGCGGTATTTGATCATATAATAATATAAATAATATATAGATATATGCATATATACATACACATATGTACATACCTACATATATATGTATATATATATACGCATATATGGGTACAGGACATCAAAAAAACGTTGAACACAATGAGAAACGAAAACATAAAAACAAAAACATAGAAACAAACTTTTTTTTGAACAACGTAAAACAGAGAAACGAGACATACAACATAAAGAATATTCCCTTTCTTCAATTGTCCCTGTTTCAACTACACCATGTTTCGAAGGCAAGACAAGACGTGACTTCATAGAAACAGTCCTTCCCGCAAGGCAAGTTACATAAAATTTGGGATTTTTTTGCAGGGGGTGAGAACAAAACAGTAAAAACAATAAAAAAGTAAAAACAGTAAAAAACAACAGTTCCGGCTGAAGGTAATGGCAAACTTCACTTCTGCTGACTCTTTCGCCACAACTTTCTCTCACTGTTTCCTCCTGCACCTTGCAGTTCACCTGCGATGGACCGGCGTCCCATCCAGGTGGGGAATCCTATATGCCAAGGAAACTGGGAAACCAGCCCTTATGAGCCAGGCCTGGCTTGAGAAGAAACAAACAATGTCTATATATGTTTATATATGTTCTATATTCAATGCTTATATATACACTCTGTGTTTAAATGTATTTTGGCTTTGATGAGGAGTATTATCAACCTTGAAATTTATTTATTTCTAATTAATACTTTAGTCTAATCACTCAATAAATTGAGCCCTATGATGTTGTTTCTTGAGAAGAGTTCACCTCCTTCATTTTCATTACCTGTATATGTGTATATGTGTGTATGTATGTATGCATGTATGCACACTCATATTTATATATATACATACATACATACATATATATATATATATATATATATATATATATATATATATATATATATATATATATATATACATATATATATTGTTTGCTCCTTCTCGAGCCCCGCCTGGCTCATTAAGGCCAGTTTCCCAGTTTCCTTGGCATATAGGTTCCCCACCTGGATGGGATGCCGGTCCGTTACAGGTGAGATGCAAGATGCAGGAAGAAGGAGTGAGAGAAAGTTGTGGCGAAAGAGTCAGCAGAAGTTCGCCATTACCTTCTGCCAGAGCCACGTGGAGCTTAGGTGTTTTGCTCATAAACACACACATCACCCAGTCTGAGACTCGAACCTGTGATCCCTCGACCACGAGTCTGTTGCTCTAACCACTAGGCCATGTGCCTCTACACACACATCTATATATAGATAGATATATTTAGAGCAGGCTCAAGGCTTTCATTAGCCCAAAGCTTCAGTAAGGAGTTTTCAACGGTACCACACAGTGGGACTGAGCCTGAAACCACATGACTACAAAGTGAACTTCTAAAGCACACATCCTCGTCTGTTGCACTGATTTGTTCATGCATAATTTATATTGATACATTACTACACATCCAATGATAAAGCATATTTGATTTTTCACTGAATCTGATTTTGTGAAAAGTTGAAAGAGTGAGAGTATGATTGCCAAATATGTTCTGCTGTTAAACTTATGTGAACCATAACATTTCTATAAAATGTAAATGTTAATGTCTTTTATCTGTGAAGTAAATTTCAGAGCCATAGCTTAGAATTTTGTTTAATCAGGATAAATGGATGTATGTTTGTTTTTTTATATATTTGTTGTTTTGTTTTTCTGCTAGCATGGGTTAAAGGAATATATATTATCGAGGCATTGCTTTTACAGCTTCAGGCCCTTCTTGTCACTAATCCTTATCTCTCTTTTACAAATATGCATTGCTGATAGCTCAGAGCTAACAGAAAATTTATTGAAAGGGAAAAATCCAGCATATCAACAACTCAACTATAACTCTGTTAATTTTCAGAGGATTGCAGAATATAAACACACATAGGCACAGGAGTGGCTGTGTGGTAAGTAGCTTCCTTACCAGCCACATGGTTCCAGGTTCATTCCCACTGTAGGGCACCTTGAGCAAGTGTCTTCTGCTATAGCCTCGGACCAACCAACGCCTTGTGAGTGGATTTGGTAGATGGAAACTGAAAGAAGCCCGTCGTATATATGCTTTGTTGATTTTGATGCTGCATTCAACTTCGTGGATCATGACACCCTCTGGAAGGTCATGCAGGCTGATGGTATCCCACCTAAACTTCTCAATCTTATCAAAGCTTATTACCGCTCAAGAAGATCCCGCATACACGTGTATGGTGAAGTGTCGGAACCCTTCGAAATATGGTCCGAACCCTTCGAAATACGGTCTGGCATTCGGCAAGGATGTGTTCTTTTGCCAACTCTTTTCAATTACGCCATCGACTGGATCACCAAAAATGCATTAAGGGAGTTACCCGGTATCACTGTTGGTCACAACTTTTCCGTCAAGGATCTAGACTACGCAGATGACATTACGATACTTGGCGAAACATTTGCTGATGTCCAGTTTCCTATCAATGAGCTGCAGTGTGCTGCATCACAGATTGGTATGAAAGTCAATGCCTCGAAGACCAAAATCCTCAGAACCGGCTTTGCCCCACCAGAGAAAACACCCATTGTCCTCAATGGTGATATTCTTGAAGAGGGTTGAAAGTTTCAAATACCTTGGTGCCATCATTACAGCTACAGGTCAAGGTGAGGCTGACATTAAAACACGAATCACCTCGCTCACCAAGCCTTCAACCGACTCTATATGGCTGACCTCTTTCAGTTCCCATATGCCAAATCCATTCACAAGTCTTTGGTTGGCTCAGTCTTATAGTAGAAGACATTCCAAGGTACCACACAATGAACCTACAAACAAATGTTTTGGAAGCAAGCTTTTTAACCACAATCATACCTGCCTTTGATAAAATACCCACCAGTTTTTGGCAACGGTTCCAGATGATTTGATTCCAACACTCAGGTGATTAGTAAACTTGAGCAATCTAAAATTATATGATATACCTGCAATGTATGGTAGTTTTATACCATTCAGCTGTTTCACACATTGAAGATTTTCCTAGAGTAAGAATATATATTTTCCAACATAAAATTAATACGTTTTGGTTTGGTTTGAACTAAAAGCATTTGTTTTTGAAAGTGAATTTTATTAAAATTGTAGTTATTACAACAGTAAAAAATATTTACATCAAAATCTTCACAGATTTTGATATATATAATTGAAAAATATCAAATCTTGTAACCTGCAAACATGTCATATTTTAGATATATTATAGTTTTTTCATTTCTAATCTAAAATTTTAGGAAAAAAATTTCTTTATGTGTTTTTAAAATTTGGTTAGAACATAAAAAGATAAATAAAGAGTTATAAATGTAAAATTCAGTTTTTCAGGTAACAATTTAAAATGAATTTTAATGGAAGAAGTAATATATTTATCAGATATAACTATATGACTGATTTATATTGTTTTATTTAGTTAAAATTTTGGAAAAAATAAGCAATTGTTATTAGTTGAAAATAACAACATCTCAAATGCTATTAGGATTGGGATGTAAAAGTTATTTAATGCATGGAGCACTAAAAAGCCAATCAGAAATAATTATACAGTGAAGATAAACAATTATTGTCAATTACTAATGTTGTTTTTATTTTTTTCTGCATGCATAAAGGCAGTGGTGAGGCACGATGGCCCAGTGGTTAGGGCAGCAGACTCATGGTCGGAAGATCACGGTTTCGATTCCCAGACCGGGCATTGTGGGTTTGTTGAGTGAAAACACCTAAAAGCTCGACGAGGCTCCGGCACCAGTGGTGGTGACCTCTGTTGTACTCTTTCGCCACAACTTTCTCTCACTCTCTCTTCCTGTTTCTTGAGTAACACTGTGATGGACTGGTGTCCCGTCTAGCTGGGGGGAACACATACGCCACAGAAACCGGGAAACTGGGCCCATGAGCCTGGCTAGGATGGAAAAGGGCGACAAAAAAATAAATAAATAAAGGCAGTTAGCTGGTAAAATCATGAGCACACCAGGCAAAATGCTGTGTGGAATTTTGTCCATCTTTACATTCTGAGTTCAAATTCTGCTGAAGTTAATTTTAACTTTCATCCGTTCGGGGTTCATGAAATAAATACCAGTCAAATACGGGGGTAGATGTAATCGATTTACTTCCTCTCTTGAACTTGCTGGCCTTGTGCCAAAATTTGATGCCATTATTTCTGGACACATAAAGCTGGCAGAATTATAACCACATCTGATAAAATGCTTAACAGTATTTCTTTCAGCTTTTCACATTCTGAGTTCAAATCCTCCTGCATTTGGCTTTGCCTTTCACCCCTTCAGAAGTTGATGAAATAAAGTACCAGTCAATTACTGGAGTCAATGCAATAAACTTTCTCCCACCCCTCAAAATTGCTGGCCTCATACCAAATTTAGAAAGAATTATTTCTCAACACATAAATGTTGTGGAGTGACAGAATTGGTAGATCAATGAAAAAATTCTTTACAGAAGTGGCTGTGTGGTAAGTATCTTGCTCACCAACCACATGGTTCTGGGTTCAGTCCTTGGGCAAGTGTCTTCTACTATAGCCTCAGGCCGACCAAAGCCTTGTGAGTGGATTTGGTAGACAGAAATTGAAAAAAGCCCGTTGCATACATGTATGTGTGTGTATATTTTTGTGTGTCTGTGTTTGTCCCCCCAACATCACTTGACAACCGATGCTGGTGTGTTTACGTCCCTGTAACTTAGCGGTTTGGCAAAAGAGACTGATAGAATATGTATTAGGTTTACAAAGAATAAGTCCTAGGGTCGTTTGCTCAACTAAAGGTGGTGCTCCAGCATGGCCACAGTCAAATGACTGAAAAAAGTAAAAGAGTAAAAGAGTATTCTGAGTTGAAATCCAACTGATGTAGCTTTGCCTTTGCCTTCCATCCTTCAGGAATTGATAAAATAAAGTAATAATATTGTGGTTTATGGTATCTACGAAGCCCTGCCCACTGAATTTTAAGTCTTGTGCCTATGTTAGTGATTATTATAATAGCAGTGGGTTGGCAACATGGTTAGAGCATCGGACAAAATACCTTATGATATTTGTTCTAGCTTGTTACATTCTGAGTTCAAATCCCTTATTTCTTTATTGCCCACAAGGGGCTAAATGTAGAGGGGACAAACAAGGACAGACAAAGGGATTAAGTCCATTACATCGACCCCAGAACATAACTGGTACTTAATTTATCGACCCCAAAAGGATGAAAATCAAAGTCTATCTTGGTGGAATTTGAACTCAGAACGTAACAGCAGGCGAAATACTCCTAAGCATTTTGCCTGGCGTGCTAATGTTTCTGCCAGCTTGCTGCCTTTATAATAAAATAATAGATTCTGTTTAAATCCCACTAAGATCAACCTTGTTTTTCTTTCCTCTTGACCAAAATAAATGAAGTACCAGCCAAATATTGAGGTTAAGGAAGTTGACAAGGCTTCTTCCCTCAGAATTGCTGGCCTTGTATTTAAATTAGAAATCATAGAGTAGTGGATTGGCAGAATCTATGTCTTAGATTAAAACATAGGTCTGTCTGGAGCCCCAGGACTCACAAGGCCTGGTTTCCATGGCTTATAAATGACTGAGACTGCAATGCTTCAACACCTCCTGGATGGTATGCTAGTCCATTGCAGGGTTAACTTCCTAGCTATTGCAGAAACTCGTTTGAAGTTGAGTCAAATGGAGAAAGGTGGAATGAAATGTTTTGCTCAAGAACACAATGCACCACCCAGGTCAGGAATTGAAATCATGGTCTTGCAATTGGAAGTGCAAACACCCGACCGCCAGGCGATACACCCTCACAAGAGTTGGGGAAAATACTATGCTGTATTTTCTCCAGCTCTTAATATTCTGTTCGAATCATGTTGAGATCAACTTTGCTTTTATCTTCCCAGGATTAATAAATATATACCAGTGCTATAACTGGTTGTCCTTCTACCCTCAATTTCTGACCTTGTGTCTAAATTGGTAATTATCATTTCCAGGTGTAGGCATGACTGTGTTGTTGAAAAGTTCACTTCACAAGTACAAGGATTGGTTTCAATCTCCCCTCATGACACTTTTGGCAAATATTTTCTGTCATAGATTCAATTTAATCAAACCCTTGTGAATGAAATTTGAAACACAAAAGCAGCTCGTCAGAGGAACCTTTACTTGCATTTAGGATGTAGACTTCATCTGGTGCTTGTTTAAACTCTACCATATCATCTGGCCTTTGGGTCCCTTTATCAGAGCTTACTTTGACTCTTTTTTAAACTTCCAGAGCAGTACTTCAGATTCATAAAGATTTCCTTTCTCTGAACCACTAATCCCAATTTCAAAATTCCTAAAAAAATGCCATGGGACTGTCTGTCTTCATCAGACTATGAAGCCACCAAAAACAAAACAATAAAAAAAAATAGGGCAATTGAAAATGAATAGTACCAAAAAAACAATGTGTGTTTACCCTCGAAGTTTTGTTTGACAACACTGATAAATCTATCCTTTTCCAAATTGCTCACTAGCATGATTTGAGATTTTGGGGCATAAAAAATTCGTGGGCCATACTGGAATATGAACATGATTCTCCAAATGTAATCGGTTTCTGCTCCATAACAAACTGAAAAATTTTGGGCCTTGCCTTTTCACAAAGTCCACCTACCTTAACATGCTGTCCATTTGGCTGTTGTTTCACTTGGAAGAAGAAGTACCTGACTTCATTATGCATCGTGACTGGGCCCCACCACATTGGTATAGACATGTACATGATTACTTCAAACAGCATTTTCCAGAATGCTGGATTGGCAATGCTGGGTGAATGATTTGTCATTGATGGTTTGCCCCCACTTCATCCCCAGGTCCTGTGACCTAACACCTTGTGACTTATTCCTTTGGGGACATCTGAAAGACAAGGTAATCATACCCCCATTTCCATACGCAGGAGTTAAAGCAACCTACTTGATCATGCTATGCTGGCACGGGTGTGGCAAGTAATAGATTATTGTATGGACATCTGCTATGTGGTAAAGGGTGCCTACACTGCACATCTGTAACTACCAGTAAAAACTTGAAGAACTAATCTTTCATGTTACATCCGTATCTTTGCAATACTCTCATGTATGTTTTCTTTTTGTCCCACTAATTTTGAATTACCCTGTGTAAAAGTGCAGGAGAAAACACTGGACCAGCTTAATTGACTGATTATGGCCTTGTGTGAAGGCGCATGGCTCAGAAGTTAGAGCGTCGAGTTTATGATCGTGAGGTTGTGAGTTCGATTCCTGGACCGGACTGCATGTTGTGTTCTTGAGCAAGACACTTTATTTTACATTGCACCAGTTCACTCAGCTGTAGAAATGAGTTGCGACGTCACAGGTGCCAAGCTGTATCAGCCTTTGCCTTTCCCTTGGATAACATCAGTGGCGTGGAGAGCGGAGGCCGGTATGCATGGGCGACTGCTGGTCTTCTATAAACAATCTTGCCCGGACTTGTACCTCGGAGGGTAACTTTCTAGGTGCAATCCCATGGTCATTCATGATCGAAGGGGGGTCCCCCTATGGCCTTGTGGTTAGGAGGTTGGGCTCATAATCCTATGATTGTATGTTCAATTCCTAGAGCAGGCAGTGCTTTGTGTCCTTCAGTAAAACACTTCATGTTGTACCAGTCCACTTTGTGTAAATATATACAAGCTGACTACTGGTACAATGCTTCTTTTCTCCAGCTGTCACATCATCAGTGTTCCAGTAGGTCAAGGATGGGAGGAGCCAAAGAGTCTCTATATCTGCTTGTGATTATATAAGCACCTAGAAAATTCATGAATGCATGATTGTTCCTTCTTGAGCCATGCCTGGCTCATAAGGGCCGGTTTCCTGGTTTCCTCAGTGTATAGGTTCCCCACCTGGACAGGACACCAGTCCGCTGCAGGTGAGCTGCATGATGCAGAAGGAAAGAATGAGAGAAAGTTGTGGCGAAAGAGTCAGCAGAGGTTCGCCATTACCTTCTGCCGGAGCCGCGTGGAGCTTAGGTGTTTCGCTCATAAACACACACATCACCCTGTCTGAGATTTGAACCTGTGATCCCTCGACCATGAGTCCACTGCTCTAACCACTAGGCCATGTACCTCCACACGAATGCATGATACATGCCACCAAGTCATAGATGCTTGTGAATGACAGCTATTGAATATTATTTTCATCACTTCATAAACACCATGCTGACTAAAGACTTTTGCATAAATATGGCAGATGAAAACTGAAAGAAGTCTATGGTATATATATATATATATATATATATACATATATATATATATGTACATATAAAAAATAATGTCGTCTATTTTGAGATGTCTATACATATGTGTGTGTATGTATGTATATACACACTCATACATACAGTTTTATATATTTGACTATATTATCCAACAAGCTGCTACATTTTCCAAGATGGAATGATGGAATGGTGTGATTTGAATGGAAGTTAGTTACTACTTATAGCATATCAAGCAACCACATTATTTCTCCTTCATCTGTAACAATGGTATATGTGTGAAACATTTGCAAATGATAAGTATAAAGTGCCAAATATTATTTATAATAAATTTTATTTATTTAATATAAATCATGTTTTATATGAACATTATTTTTATAGCTTTCCAATAATTTTACACTGAATTATGTATGAAATAAATATATTGAATAAAGACAACTAAAAACAAAACCAACCTTCTTTAGTTGCAGAGGACATTATAAAAATATGTGACCTGTTTTTCATTCTTGACTATTCAAAGTCATAGCGGTTATTGTATGTGATAATTGTGTGAGTGAGTGTGTGTGTGTGTGAGGGAGAGAGAGTATGTGTATTTATTTTCAAATTAGAACTTAAAAGCATTTATTAAGCAAAATAGCAATATAGGAATATACTGCTACTACCGCTGCTGATACTACTACTACTACTACTACTACTACTGCTGCTACTACTACTACTACTACTACTACTACTATACTACTACTACTACTACTAATAATAATAATAATAATAATAATAATAATAATCAGCAAAATGTTGAACCTTAAGATTAAACAATACCTGTTTTCATAGGCGCCCTGGGAATGATAGCAAAAGGGGCTGATTGCTACCTAACTCAGATACCAGGAAACCCCAAAATGGCAGAAATTCAAAAGATAGTGCTCATGGGAACTGTTCATATCCTCCACAAAATACTTTCTCAAGTTTTAAAGCAAACATAATTTTCGTATGGTTTTTTTTTTTTAGACATTCACTAGTACAACACTAAATACAAAACCAAATATATGACACACTAGGCATAACAACAACACAGACTTCCAGCCTGTTGTCTCTTGAGGTCTCTGGGTGAGACTTGGAGCTGACTTGTACAAATATAAAGTCAAACATAGAATGATAATAATAATAATAATTAATTGGCCACAAGGGCTAACATAAATCAAAACCATGTGAGGACAAACATGGGACAAAATGTACAAAGGGTTTTGCAAAAAAGAAAGGTCTGTGTAAACATTAAAATAACAGCAAAAAATATAACAAATAAAACTCCCAATAGGGGGAAGCGCTTTGAAAGGTTACTCATGGAAAAACCCATAAAAGCCATGGGAGCCTGGTCAAAAAGGGGTAGAGAGCCCCTTCTCCTTTTATATTACCTTTTTGTTTTTATGCGTGTAACCTCAGAATTGGTCCGTTCATACTGGCGATTTTACCGACATTCACCCACCTTTCAATAAATTTGCTACGAGACAGCACTTCCCTCTCTACTCTCATCTTTTTCAAGTGGATCTTGAAAAAGTTGATGATGCCTTGGCTAAAGAGGAAAGTGTCTGACTTTAGCCTTTTCGAACAGGTCCACCATACCACCTCTTTCGCTACAGCCACTAGACAAAGATTATTTCTTTATTGGCCACCAGGGTTGAACACAAAACATAGAGGATGATACACAAAAGAGGGACAGTGAAGTTAAACGTGTAAACAGCCAACAAACACAATGATTAACAAAGAGATTAAATCAACAATTTGCTTCCCCAATAAATGATAGTAGTAGCAGCAGCAGCAGCAGCAGCAGCAGCAGCAGCAGCAGCAGCAGCAGCAGCAGCAGTAGTAGTAGTAGTAGTAGTAGTAGTAGTAGTAGTAGTAGTAATCCTCTCTACTATAGGCACAAGGCCTGGAACTTTTGGGGAGGGGACTAGTTGATTACACTGACCCCAGTACTTAATTTATTGACCCCCAAAAGGATGAAAGGCAAAGTTGACCTTGGCAGAATTAGAACTCATAACATAAAGGCAGACAAAATGCCACTAAGCATTTTACCTGGCGTGCTAATAATAATGATAATAATAATAGTAATAATAATAATAATAATAATAATAATAATAATAATAATAATAATGATAATGATAATGATACCAAGGGAACAAAAAGGATGTTGGAAGAATACCAAGGATCACCTGGTCATTGATAAAACAGTTTTGAGGCATTGTAAAAAACATCATACAAACATGTCTATGGTTTGGATTGACTTTAAGAAGGCATATGATATGATGCCTCATTCTTGTATCGTTGAATGCCTGCAGATGTTTAGTGTTGCTGGCAACATCACAAATTTTCTGAAGTATAGCATGAAAGAGTGGAAAACCAAATTGTATCTCAAGTAATGTATTCCTTGGAGAAGTTAATATTAAGAGGCGTCAGAAACTGAAAGAGAAGATACACAAATCTGAGCATGGCATGGGTTAACTATCGAAAAGCATACAATATGATACCACACTCCTGGAAAATAAGAACAATGGAAATGTATGGAGTAGCAGAAAACATGAGAAGCCTTATATGGAACAGTATGAAATGGTGGAGAATGGAATTGTTGGTAGGGGATCAAGTATTAGGACAGGTGAAAATCAGGAGAGGAAACATCCAGGAGGCCAGTGTGTCCCCACTGATCTTTGTGCTGGGAATGATCCCCTTGAGTGAAATACTACAGAAAAAAATAGTTGGAATATGACCTGGGAAGAAGTGAAGGAAAACTGAACCACTTGCTATTCATGGACGACTTGAAGTTATTTGCAAAAACTGAGGCTGCATGTAGCAAGCTCACTATGCATGCAAATCTCCAGGAGTTTCAACAAAACCTGTGATGAAAAGAAATAATAATAATAATACTAATAATAATGACAATGATTTCATTTATTTGCCACCAGGGCGAAGAATGAGGGGGATAATACAAAGATAGCATTAAGTGTGGAGGTTTACATATAATGAAATGATAATAAAAAAATGAAAGAAAGTAAATATACACTGTATACACTGAGAAAGTAGGGACATATGCATAGCATACAAAGGTTTAAGACAGAAAAAAGTGGCAAGGAGGGGAGAAACTGAAAACTCATGGAACTTGTATAAAGTTAGTGTAACTCCAATCATAGTTGATGTTTTTGGAATGGTAACCAAACATCTCCAATGCTGGTTAGATGAATTCCAACTCAAAAGAAGAAATGGAAGTGCTGCAAAAAGTTACATTGCTTGGAAAAGTATAAAGCATAAGCAGAGTCTTTGAGATGTGAAGTTCTTTGAGGAAAAATTATTTTGGTTCCACATTGCCACACTATGCAGGAGTGGCTATGTGGTAAGTAGCTTGCTTGCCAACCACATGGTTCCAGGTTCAGTCCCACTGAGTGGCACCTTAGGCAAGTGTCTTCTACTATAGCCTCAGGCCAACCAAAGCCATGTGAGTGGATTTGGTTGATGGAAACTGAAAGAAGCCCATCGTATATATGTATATGTATATATATGCATGTGTTTGTGTGTGTCTGTATTTGTCCCCTCAAAATCGCTTGACAACTGATGCTGGTGTGTTTAAGTTCCCGTAACTTAGCGGTTCGGCAAAAGAGACCGATAGGATAAGTCCTAGGCTTACAAAGAATAATTCCTGGGGTTGATTTGCTCGACTAAAGGCGGTGCTCCAGCATGGCCACAGTCAAATGACCGAAACAAGTAAAAAACGGTAAACAGCAAACAGTAATAAAAATAATAATGATGGACTCTCCCATCACAGATGAGGTATGAGTCTTCAGCTTTAGCCAAATGATTTGTTTGTAGTCATCAAATGTATGCGCTGTGACTATGCTCATTCCCTCCATTAAATTGACATTGTCTCAACAGGTGCAAGAAAAGGAAACATAACTGAAAGATGATAATGACAGTGATAATAATAATGATAATAATAATAATAATAATAATAATAATAATAATAATAATAATTATGTCCCTTAGTGGCTGACGATATGTGCATCTCTGATCACGAGCAGAAGTAGTGGGGGAGCATCATAGCCATGTGTTGAGAGGGATTCTTTGGGGTTTGAATAGTTCACCTCTGGAAACATGGGTGGTTCTTTCAACATCCTTAAACAACCCTTATTCAGGGACCGTTTGAGCAGGATGGGCTACTCAAAATGAAGAAAATTCTAACTGGGCCCCACCTGCAAGGTCATGTGCTGTTTATCTTGATATGAGATCACCATGTCGCGCACATATGGTTGTGATGCATGTGCCTGGTGTACCTTTATCAGACGGGTAGTCATGATGGGTATATTGGGCTTCGTATATTTTACCCCAGTGTCACTTTGATGGCATGAACTGCTCTCTCACTCAATGATAATAATAATAATAATAATAATAATAAGCCCTGATGCAGTACCGATGCCCTGATGCAGTACCAATGCCCTGATGCAGTACCAGGCAGTGGATCTCATGGCTTCTGATTTTAACTGATTGGAAGTGTCATCATGTACATTGTTTTGTCTTGGTATAAAAGATGGGCTACAGCAAATATTCTGCTCAATACCACAGATTTGCTTGTCAGTTGTTTGACCTTAACCAGTTGAGCATGTCCCTTAGTGGCTGACAATACATGCATCTTTGATCACGAGCAGAAGTAGTGGTGGAGCATCATAGCCATGTGTTGAGAGGGATTCTTTGGAGTTTGAATAATTCACATAGGTGTTTCGTTCAACATCCTAAAGCAACCCTTATTCAGGGACCTTTTGAGCAGGATGGGCTACTCGACCTCAAGAGAATTCTAACTGGGCCCCACCTGCAAGGTCATGTGCTGTTTATCTTGATATGAGATCACCATGTCGCGCACATATGGTTGTGATGCATGTGCCTAGTGTACCCTTATCAGACGGGTAGTCATGATGGGTATGCTGGGCTTCGTATATTTTACCCCAGTGTCACTTTGATGACATGCACTGCTCTCTTACTCAATAATAATAATAATTAATGGAACTCATAACAAAACCAAGCAAAAGAACAGCTGACAGATAATCATAAATACTATAAAATATTTGATTTAGGAGTTACACACATGCATACACACACTACTATACAAAACCCCTCCAGAATCATACAAGAATAAACTCATACTGTAAATACCCAACAAAATAACAAAACCCACATGTGCCATAGAAGGTTGATAGCCAACAGAAGAACACAACCTGTGTTGCACAAACAACATACAATATAAAAACTAATACAACCAAGGACTGAAACAAAACCCCATATCAAAATGTACTCATACTGTACAATATCCCCCCAACTAAAAACAAAAATGCAACCCCCCACCCCAGCACAGAGTTGCAACAAATGATGCAATAGAAAGTTGCTTGAAACTTTCAGATGTTGAGAAATAATAATGGTGATGATGATGGTGACAAACGTTACCTTACTTCAGTTTATGAGAGACCGAAGTTACCAAAAACTCTGGTTGTAACAGTAAAAATGAATTGGAACCTTTGAGGGAAGGCCTCTCACTTGGCAATGGATCAGTAAAGATGCAGACTGACCACAGCTGTTATCCTAATACAGCATCAGCAGATAATAGAGCTAGGAAGAGGAAAACAGGCTAGTGATGCAGTGCTACTTAGAAAGTGAACCTAAAAGAAGGGACTATAGAAAACTGATGTTAACACTTTGTGTAGAGAAAGGTATATTTAAAGTGACTGAACAGAGATTAGGCATTTCTTCTGCTACTTTAAGTTCTGAGTTCAAATCTTGCTGAGGTTAACTTTTCCTTTTATAATTCCAGTGAACCATTGAAGTAATGGAGTCGATTTATTTAACTATCCTTTACCCTAAATTTCTGCTCTGGCATCTTTGTTAGAAGCACATTATCATCATTATCATTATCATTATTATTATTATTATTATTATGATTATTATTATGATTATTATTATGATTATTATTATTATGATTATTATTATGATTATTATTATTATTATTCTATGTTTGACTTTTGCTTTATGTCTGTACAAGTTGGCTCCAAGTCTCACCCAGAGACCTCAAGAGACAACAGGTTGGAAGTTCTGTGCCATATATTTGGCACAGAATAACAGGAACAGATTTTACTTCAAGATGCCTCATCTTCTGTATTTCAATTTCCAGGTCTTTATATTTACTAAGTTTGTCAAACTCTTTTACAGATATATTTTTATCAGTAGGAACATTTACATGCTCTAGTCTGAAAGTATTTTCTTCTCCGTCTTTAATAATTATGTGTGGTTGATTAGCCTGGATCATTGTCAGTGCTGTTTGGAAAATTTCAGAGGATAGTGACATTTTTACTTTCAATAACTGGCTCAGGATGATGTTCATACCAGTAAGCAAGAGTCCTGATTTTGTAGTGATTAGATCTTTTCCAATGTAAATACTGTCCTACCCTATTGTGGTGATTTTTATATTTGTTTGGTGGCAGCACAGGACATCTTGAAATGGGAGGGTCCATTGTTTTCCCAAATGTGTTGCAGAAACTGCATTTTGGGTTAGAACTGTCTTGGAGAATGTTAGCTTTGTAATTTCTAGTAAGAAAGCTTTGATCTTGTGCTGCTAATATGAACCTTCAGTCTCTGCTTTCGAACCTGAACTCCTCAGCTAATGATGGATTGTTGCTTGGTCTAAATCAGCATTTTGGCTTTGAAGAATGGTTTGTCCATGTAGGGGCTTTTAGCTCCACTAATTCTCAGTTTGTTTCTGCTTGTCCTTTTTTTGCAGTCGCCCTGATTCACTTTGTTTCCTTGGTAACAGTAGTTTCAGGCTCCTCATCTAATTTAGGGTTGATGCCAAGTTTCTTTTTGAATTTATAAGCTTTTTTGACAACAGAGTGTAACTTTTAGTTGCTTTCATGTGGTTGGAAAGCAAGCGTCTTACCACACAGCCATTATTATTATTATTATT
>NC_043008.1:37555889-37558389 GCF_006345805.1 Octopus sinensis
GGGACATAGAAATAATTGGACTGAATACCCAATCGCACGGTTAAGCCATTGGGAGTGACGGACTCCTAGCCTTTGTTAGGGCATCCTTCTAGGAGAAGGTAACTCAGGTAACTGGGATAACTCCAACATAAAACCTGTGGCTCAGTGGTTACCGATGATGTTTACTTGTTCTTCTTTTTGGATTAAGGCTTCTGTTGCTTAGTGAGTGGGATTGACTCAGTGCGCTGCCTTTCCTCACTTTAAAAATAATCTTCTTGCACAGGCATTGTATGATAACAACATTGATTAAGCTTTGTGCAATGGTCATACTCGCTAACGAGGGGGCAGCCAGCATGTATGTATAAGAGTGGGAATGTGTGGGTTATTATATTTTTTGACATTATGTGATGCCAGTAAATGAATGTCATTTATTCCCAATATTCTACAAAAACGCGTGTAACCCTGGAGAAATATTACCTGGCTTGGAAACAGGTATGGTTTGGTAAAAAACAAATGTATTCAGCTGTAGAATGTTTGCCTCTATTATCTTTGTCCAACCCATGAAAGCATGGAAAAGTCGACATTGAAACAGTGATACATGCATGCATACATACATACATACATACATACATACATACATACATACATATATAAATACATACATATATAAATACATACATACATACGTACATACATACCTACATGCATACATACACACATTCACACACACACATATACATGCATACATATCTATTATATAAAATCCGTTCTGTCTGTCTGTGTGTCTTCTAGGATCTCGGGCATCCTCCCCATCCGATTGTGCTCAAATTTGATATGTAGATACTGACGGTATCAGGGTGTGTATAAGTCTTGAAAAAATTACAAAAATTGAATCCAGGTGAGAATGTGAGTTGGTTTAAATGTTTGACAACTCAGCACACTCCATTGGAAGGGGGGCATTTTGCTCGTATATATATATATATATATATTTACACACACATATCTATATATACATATATATATATGTATACATTTTATAATTAGGTTTCAGCAAAGATTTGCTTTACCACATACCGAAGTTTAGAAATAGCAGCCAGAGAACCTTAGCTATTTCCTCTACTTTAAAAGAGATTCTCGGACAAAAACAAAGTACTCAAAACAATCCATGCAGGCAGAGAGGAAAAATAACGAAAATCAATCGATATTTGATTGATTATTGATATCATTATTATTATTATTATTATTATTATTATTATCATATATATATATACATATATACATATACATATATATATATTATGCATATATATATATGTATGTATATATATGTATGTTTATATATGCATGTGTGTATATATTTATATATACACACATGTACATGAACACATAGACATGTGCACACACACATGCACACACACACATGCATGCACACACACATGCATGCACACACATACACACCATGTTAGTGATTATGAATGAATCCTTCATATTCCATCCGATATACAGCATAGATTAATTACATTTTGTTGACGACAACACTAGTCGTTTCTGTCAGCTTCTTTGGATGAAGCCATATGATTGCTCAGTTCACCATGATGGCATAAAAGATTGCAACAAAAATAGACTCTATTGCTTAGGTGACAAATGGCTAGACAAATTAGCTGAGTTTGAATTCTTACTTCTCATTAGTGAGAGTGAGTCCTGTGTTAATTTTGTGCTATTGCAAGCATTAATTAATTAGACTGTTAAATGAAAACCAAGAGGAAGCCTATTATGTGTGTCTGTGTGTGTGTGTGTGTTTGCATGTCTTTACTAAAACTTTATCGGCAAATGTGAAGATATTGCCATCAATGTCCAGTGAACAAAAGTCTTGAGTTTTCAGCAATTTTGACAGTTCTGACATCGTGAGAGGCAGTGGAATGAAAATACACATTATTTCGAAAATAGGAAATGGTTGGTGAAATAAAGAGCATCCTCCTTCTTCTCTTGCTATGCGTCATTGTCATCATCACAATCACCATCATCATCATCATCATCATCATCATCATCATCATCATCATCATTATCGTCATCATTGTTGTCATCATTGTCATCATTATCATATACATCAACACCATCATCGGCCATCATCATCATCACCATCATCACCATCATCATCACTATCATCATCACCATCATCACCATCATCATCACCATCATCATCATCATCATCATCATCATTATAATCAATATTATCATCAGCATCAGACATCATCAGCACCACTAACATCATCATCATCATTGCCATTAGTACCATAGTTTTAATGTCTACCCTCTTACTTTCAGGAGTCAAAGTGAAATTCATTTGGTCCATTTTCTCTATGGCCAGATGTTCTTCCAGTTGCCAGTGGGAGCATCTAGTCATAGAAAAAAATTCTTTCTATTTTTCTATTGATAGTTGGGTAGACTCTATGTTGTGAATATTAACTACGCTAATGATTTTTCTCCATATAAAATCCATTTTCTCAGACCACTTGCTTCT
>NC_043008.1:37563389-37565889 GCF_006345805.1 Octopus sinensis
AGAAGCAAATGATATCATTTGTTAAATGAAGGCGATGAACTAGCAGAATTGTTAACATGCCGGGCGAAATGCTTAGCAGTGTTTCATCTGCCATTACATTCTAAGTTCAAATTCTGCCAAGATCGACTTTGCCTTTCATCCTTTCAGGGTCAATTAAATAAGTACCAGTTACGCATTGGGGTCGATGTAATCGACTTAATCCCTTTTTCTGTCCTTGTTTGTCCCCTCTGTGTTTAGCCCCTTGTGGGCAATAAAGAAATAGATATCATATGAATGTGCTTTTGGTTTACAAAGTTTGTGCAACATGTCAAAAGATGTCAAGAATCCTAAACATGCTTTTACAGAAGAAATGTCTGTATGTATGTATGTATGTATGTATGTATGTATGTATATGTATGTATGTATGTATGTATGTATGTATGCATGCATGCATGAATGTACCTAAGAATGTACATATGTATGCATGTATGTGTCTGTCTATCTATCTATCTATCTATCTTCGGATGCTTAACCAAAAAGAATCATCAGTAAACACTTTATTACACCAAGTTATATTGTACCAAGTTACAGAGAGCTATATATATATATAATATATATATATCCACACACTCACATGTATAAGATATATGTAAACATATATGGTGAGATTCTTTCAGTTTCTGTCTACCAAATCCACTCACAAGGCTTTAGTCAGCCAGGAGTTATAAAAGAAAACACTTGCCTGAGCTGGCATGAAGTGGGATTGAACCTGCAGCTATGTAGCTAGGAAGTGACCTTCTTAAGCACACAACCATTCCTGTGTGTCCATAATTTTCACTGATTACACTACATGGCATTCCTACTTTTGCATTTTTTTTTTGCATAGTGATCTTGGCCACTTCCCAGTTGGTAGTTGAGTCTCATTTTCATTCTTGCTTCATAAAACTTTTGTTGTTGTTTGTTATTCTATAAAATCTTTCACTGACAGACTTTGTTTTCAAGAGTGGAATTTCTTTTCTATTCCTTTAGCCAATCCAGTCAAGAGAACTAGATTATGGACTGAAATTCTTCTTTTCTGGCCTTTTGAGCAATAATAATAAACAGATGTGAGCTGAGAACTCTCATCATGCTGATAGATTTTTATTCATATTTTGCAATTATTCTCGATGGCATGGCTACTTTCCTAGCTTTGCTATCTTTATATTGTGTCAAATTTGAGTAGGCCCTCTCTCTTCTGTTTGCTTTTCTAATTTTTCAACTATTCTTAGTCATATTTCATATTACTTTCTTCTCAAAGAGTCTTCTACTCTATACATCATTATCATTTCCTTCTCCTTCAAGGTGTATGTATCAGCTAGTACTTCTTTAAACTTATGTCTCTCTGAAAGATCCTTCAGATATTATGCTGCTCTTTGCCAGATATTCTGGCGCATCTGGCTGAATCAAAACTTAATTATGTTCTTTAAATTTACACAGGATATATCTCCTATGTATTTCTAAGAAATATAGCAATTAAATGACCATACCAAGATTAAATATTCCACCTGCTTTATGTTCAAAGTGGCAAGATCTGGTCACCCCACCTAAACTACAATACCCTTCTAAAAATAAATAATCACATCATCAAAGTCTGTGGTCAATTCCAGGCTGGTGAGGATTACTTCTGGAAGGTTATATATGTGGCATCAGGATTTAGTTCCTTGCCATACCACTGAAAAGAGTCAGAAGTGGTTGTCAGAAAATTTCCACGATTTCACTGGTTCTAATTTCTACTGTCTTAATTGCTCTGATTGTAATCTCATAGATTACTATATGTGGGGCAGAATTGAGAAAGACACCAACCACTCTGCCTAAAACACAAAAGCCAAGCTGGTTACCAAAAAGATGGAAGATTTCAAAGATCTTCCAAGGGACATGGTGAGGAATGCATGCACCCGATTCTGGAGCTATCTTGAGGCTGCAGTGGAAGCTGATGGTAGCTTAATCTAATTGATGTTTTTTACTGTTTTAAAAATACTTTTATTTTTGGACAGGATGTTATGTTTTTTCCTTTCATGCAAACTGTCAAATTTAGCCGAAACATTCTGTAGACAGTGGTTATTACTCTTATCAGTTCCTAATGAATAGTACACAATTTTCAGCGATGAAATACTTTATGTAGTCAAATTCAGCTACGTTATACAGGGCATGTATGTCTATTTATCATATGTGTGTTTGTATATATATATATATATATATATATATAGTGAAGGTGCATGGCTCAGTGGTTAGAGCGTCAAGCTTACGATCGTGAGGTTGTGAACTCGAATCTTGGACTGGGCTGCAGGTTGTGTTCTTGAGCAAGACATTTTATTTCACGTTGCTCCAGTTCACTCAGCTGTAGAAATGAGTTGCGATGTCACAGGTGCCAAGCAGTATCGGTCTTTGCCTTTCCCTTGGATAACATTGGATGGCGTGGAGAGGAGAGGCTGGTATGCAGGGGTGACTGCTGGTCTTCCATAAACAACCTTGCCTGGACTTG
>NC_043008.1:37578389-37638389 GCF_006345805.1 Octopus sinensis
TGTATGTCTGTGTACATATAATCTACACTTATGTGTTTCACTACTACTACAACTACAACAACTACTACTACTACTACTACTACTACTACTACTACTACTACTACTACACTACTACTACTACTACTGCTACTACTACTACGTTTTTTTGTCTTGATTTTTTTTCTTTTTGTCTCTTCTTGTTTAATCATCTGCTTTCCTTTTCTCTTCTAAAGTCTTTTGTTTACATCTTCCTTTCTCTTCTTTGTCTTCCTCCTCTTTCTTTTCTTCCTTTCCTTTATCTTTCTTTCTTCTATTTTGTCTTCCATTGTCTTCTCTCCCTCTCAGGTTTCTTTCTGTTTTGTATTCATTAAAAATATTTAACTTTTTAAAGAATTTATGCTAAAGTATTAAAATGCAGATACCTACTTTCCTGTGAAATCTATCCACAGTTTTGAATGACCTATGATGCTGTGACATTATCCTGTGAATTAGTTACTCAGAGAAAGCAAGTGAGAGAGAGAGAGAAGGGTTAACCATGTATATATGTATGTGTGTGATGTACATGTGTATATATGTATATATGTGTGTGTGTGTGTTTATGTATGTGTGTATGGGAATATTCATATATATATATATAATATATATTATAATATATATATATATATATATATGAGTGTATGTGTGTATGTGTATGTATGGATATATATATATACACACACACACACACATATTATATATAATATATATATATATATATATACATATATAGATAGATATAGATATGTATGTGTATATATATACATGTATATATATATAATATATACATGTGTGTATGTATATGTATATATATGTGTGTGTGCATGTATGAGTGTATTTGTGTGTCTTCCTGTATTGTGCGTAGGTGGACGTGTATACATATATAAACGATGATGATGATGATGATGATGATGTTTATATATGACTGTATGCAATGCATCTTTGTGTGTGTGAATGCATACACCCACGACTAACAAAGATTATGTTGACAATCAGTGCATTGGGTCTTCATATGAATAAAAGGTACAGTTGATATTTCCGAAAGACGAAAGTTCCGGTCTTTCAAATCTCAGGCATTAAACCTGAGTTGCCACAGTGATTGTAGCAGTAATGCTTTTAAATTAGTTTCTCCATGCTGGGATGGGCTAATGTTAACAGCTATGAAACCTGTCATCGTGTGTTCCTCTTTCCTACTGTATTCTTTGAGATCTTCATCTTAAGTTCGGCATTGTGTTTCCTTCTTTGAAAAATCTCTCTCATTTTACCCCACAGCCATCATTATTCTCTTCGTACATATATATCACCTATCATCTCTGCTGGAACTATTTTTTGCTTTGTTACTTTTTGTTATGTGTTTCTTTCTTCCGTTCTGTTTTTTTTTGTTTTTTTTTTGGAAAGTGTTTTGTTTTGTTTTCTTTGAATGCTTTTGATGTACAAGAATTTGTCTTTGTTCATTCCTAGGTATTCTATCATCTCAACTCGCATTGCCACACATCCTTTGTAATTATTCACACCTGAACTATAAGTAAATGTTAGAGATACAATACATCACTGCTGCTGTTGCTACTACTACTGCTACTACTACTACTACTACTACTACTACTACTACTACTACTACTGTTGCTGCAGCTGCTACAGCATTCTGTGCATTAGACAACAGCTGGCATCACTTACTTAACTTTTTGACTTAAATTCAAAGAATTCTGAAATAAAACAATCCAACAATCAAGCTCACAAAAGAATTCCAGTCGAACAATGGTAAAAATGAAACAAAAGAAGTCCACCAGAGGAAAGTGGAAAAAAAAAAACTCAAAGAACAAAGAATAAAACAAAACCAGATAAACAAAAATGAAAAAAATTAAAATATTGCCAAGGTACAATTCAGTTTTTAGTTGTTTTCCTCCTTTTATTTTCAAAAATGATATTTATTTATATTTTTGTTGTAGTTGTTGTTGTTGTCATTCTTGGCATTGATATTTCAGATTCTTTTATTGGAACAAGTACATAGATAAATATTGAAAAGTCTTGATTTCTCTTGGCACACTTCTGTCAAGAGAAGGAAGAAGAAAGAAAAAAAACATGGTAAAATAAACATAAAATAACAATAATAATGGTTTCAAATTTTGTAATGGGGGAGGGGATAAATCAGTTACATCGATCCCAGTACTCAACTGGTACCTATTTTATCAATCCTGAAGGGATAAAATGTTAAGTCATCCTTGGCAGAATTTTTTGAACTCAGAATGAGAAGACAAATGAGATGCTACTAAACATTTTATCCAACACAGTACCGATTCTGTTAGCTTGCCACATTGATAATAATAATTATAAAGATTTCAAATTTTGGCACAAGGCCAGCAAGTTTATGGGTGGAAGGAGATTACTTGATTACATAAACCCCAGTGTACATCTAGAACTCAATTTATCAAACCTTAAAGGATGAAAGGCAAAATCGACCTCAGCAGATGGTTTCAAATTCCAGTCTTCAAATGGTATTTATTCTATTGACCATGAAGGCAAAATCGACCTCAGCAGAATTTGAACTCAGAAACACCACTAAGCATTTTCCCCACCACAGTAACGATTCTACCAGTGTGCCACCTGCAATAATAATGATAATGGCTTAGACTTTTTAGAACAAGACCAGCAATTTCAAGGCGAGCTTAAGTTGGTTACATTGATTCCAGTCTTCAAATGGCATTTATTTCATTGACCATGAAGGCAAAATCGACCTCAGCAGAATTTGAACTCAAAACATAAACATGTATGAAATGCAGCTAAACATTTTGCCCACTCTGCTGATGATTCTGCCAGCTTGCCACCTTTTCTAAAATTTTGGCACAAGGCCTGCAACTTTGAGTGGAGGAGATAAGTTGATTACATCAACTCCAGTTCTCAAGCAGTACTTATTTTATTGATCCTGAAAAGATGAATTGCAGATGTTGATCTTGCCAGATTTTGAACCCAGAATATAAAGACGGATGAAATATCACTAAGCAGCTTTCTCAGTGTGGTAACAATTCTGCCAGCTCGTCTCCTTAATAATAATAATAATAATAATAATAATAATAATAATAATAATATTGATAATGATAATAATAATAATAATGATAATAATTATAATGATAAGTATACTGAATAATAGTAATAATGATACTGATAATAATAATAATAATAATAATAATAATAATAATAATAATATAATAATAATAATAATAATAATGATAATAATAAATGCCCTGATGAAGTACCAAACAGTGGCTCTCATGGCTTCTGATCTTAACTGATTGGAAGTGCTATCATACACAATAGTGTAAGCAATAAAAAAACAATAATAATAATTCAAAATTAAAAAAACCAAGGAAATTGTTGGATATCAAATTACTTTTAGGATGTCAATACTATTTGCCTGAAATATGAGCCAGAAATGGCTTAAGGTTGATGATTTAAAATAGTGGGCCTAGTTCTATAATTAATGCCACATTGACCAAATTCCTTCAAATTTTAACTTTTTCTTTGGCAGTTGAGGAAGGTAGCTTGGTGATGCAGTTCTTTAATCAATCGATCAATTGATAATATTGAATCACGAAGACACCCAAATGCATATCGGAAACTCTTGTAAGGCTATAATAAATGAATAAATGAATATAATCCATTATTTCTGTCTAATTTATGAATCACTCTATAAAAGCATACCGTCTTAACTGAGGATTGGAACCATGGCTTTACAAATTTGACTGGTGGTGGACTTTGATTAGAATCACTTGGAGTACAAGACCAGTCAGAAGACATTTTTGCTAGATTGGTGTATTTTTATCCACAGAACACTTAAGAAGTATTTCACTTGAATTACTAATCTATTATTAATCGTTCTTTGTTTTGATAGATATGTATCTGTTACTTGCTTCATTCACTGGAATGTGCCATTTGGTAACACCAGCTTGAATGGCTTTAGTCAAACAAATTGACCTTTGTATTTATTTTTAAGTCTGGTACTTATTTTATCAGTTTCTTTAGCCAAACTGCTAAGTTACAGGGAAATAAATATATCAAGTGGTGGGGGTGGAACAAACACAAATACAAAGACACACATACACACACATGACAGGTATCCACACAGTTTCTTATTTCTTTATTGCCCACAAGGGGCTAAACATAGAGGGGACAAACAAGGACAGACAAAGGGATCAAGTCAATTACATCAACCCCAGTGTGTAACTGGTACTTAATTTATTGGCTCCGAAAGGATGAAATGCAAAGTTGACCTTGGCAGAATTTGAACTCAGAACGTAACGGCAGACGAAATGCTGTTAGGCATTTCACCCGGCATGCTAACGTTTCTGTCAACCAAAGTCACTTTCCTAAAGTGCTGCACCATGGAACTGAACTCAAGATCTCAAGATGGCAAAACAAGCTTCTTAACCACACAGTCAATATGTATTATATTATATTATTTAAATATATAGTCAAATTCTGCTGTGATCGACTTTGACTTTCATTCTTCTGGTCTCAAGGAAATAAGTACCAGTTGAGCACTGGAGTCAATTTGATTGATTTGGCCCCTCCCCAAAAATTGCTCGCCTTGTGGCAGAATTTGAAACCTTTAATTAAATAATATCATCTAAATTACATGACACACAACCTGTGTTTAGAATTCCATGTGCATTCATATAAACCAAAAGAGAAAACTACAAAGAGAACTCACATTATAATCCAAGCTTGCTCTCACTGGTCTCCGTAGTTTGAAAGATCACAGATGTCTTTTATAGATCCTTAAAAGTTTATTTTTGTGTGTTACTCCATCACTAAAGATTTGATAATGCAATCTGCTTATAAGGTTTTTTTCCTTATAAATAAATAGCTATTATCGTTAATGAAAGACATGTAAAATGATGTAACTAACTCATAAATAAACTCTTGTCCTTTTATACGTGTGTATGTATATATATCTGTGTGTGTGGGGGGGTCTGTGTGCGGGTCTGTGTGTGTGGCCATGTTTGGGCTTCTTTAAAAATCACTGTCGTTCTTATCCTCCCTGTCAATGCGTCAAATACTGGCTTTGTGCTTTTGGAGATGTTTGGGAAAATAGATCCTTTACTTAAAACAGAGGCAAGGATTAGTGACCATAAGTGCCTTTATGGTCATAAACATGAAGCTTTGATAATATATTCATCAAATTCATGCTAGCCAGGTAAAGTGGATGTAAAAGGAATGAGTGAAGAAATAAATGGAAGTTTGCTTGGATTTTGTATTTACTAAGAAAAATATGCAAATAGTTTAACTCAAAAAGAATAAAATTATATAAAAAAAAAAAAACTTGGATGTTTTACAAATTTAAAGGAAATATTTTCCAGAAGTAAAATCATCTCATCAAAGAGTTAGCTGCTTTGTTCCTCAGAGGAACATAGCATAGCTAAGTAGATACATATGTAATTCCTTGTAGAAAGGGCCATAATCTCAGTCAGAGGACTTCTCTACTCCTTGTGCAATGATTAATGTATCTGCTTTACATTGTTGAATGGTTGATGAAAGAAAAATTGATTTTATCTTACAACACATTTATATACTTCTAGATTTGGGAAATGACTTTACTGTAAAATTGTTATATAAGCTTCTTGATATAACTCTCCGGAAATTAAAGGTTTGCTCTTTAAGACCATTTTGAAAATGGGCTGTTATCTTCAGAAGCAAAGAGTGGTTTATTTTTCTTTGATGTATCAATTATTTATCCTAGACAAGATATCAGACAGTAATCAGTAGTGAGACTTCTCTTTCACAAACCTACAGCCTGTGTTTGCAGTACCAGTCAAGGGCTCTAATTATTATGGGTCAAATAACAAAATATGTTCCTGTGGCCAAGGCATATAGGACTTGAAAGAGAACGGACTCCCTAGACATGTGTCATGCAGGCCAAATGATGAGTGGATCATGCTATACTATGATGTGAACACCAGTCTCTCTGTCTAAGAGTTAAATAAACCCTGTGTCCCAAGGGTTGCTTGGAAAAGCAGGAAACAAGCAGAGCAAACTGTAAATAAACTACCAGTAGGCAATGAAACTCTCAGACTTTGGCATGGAGATCCTTATTGCTAATGCCTGTTGGCAAGACATATGAAGAGAGAGAGAGAGAGAGAGAGAGCATCAATTATATTGACTTCTCATGCTGATACACATACACACACACTCAGAACACATACAGACATAAACACATATACACATACATATAGATACATGTATAAATCTGGTTAAGTACTGTATAATTTCCATCTATAAAATTTCACTTCTTAGCCTTTCATAGACTTGGGAATCTGGCAGAAGGATTTGTCCAAATAAAACAACTCATAATTGCACAGAATTGAAAAAAAAGTAAAATGAAAAACAATAATTAAAGCAAGATATAAGATATAATTAAAAGGAATTAAACATAGTAAATTACAGACGATGTTGTATCAGGGTCTCCTGGACCTTCAGTTAGCAATTTCTCATTTTATGTATGAGTGTAGCCAAATGCACCAGAAAGCATTTTAGTGTTGGGAACTCCAACATCTTTGGTGTATTCCCTTTTATGTTGTACTGTATCAGTTTTAGTTTTACTAAAAGGCTATCTTTTGCATGTTGTTTATATTCAGAATATAACTGTTCAGCTGACGTTCATTTTATGCTTAAGGTAAGTTTGCTTTAACACAACTACTGCATGAATGAATTATAGTGTTTGATCTCTGTAATAACAGTTAATGTTGCGATTGTTACTACTACTGCTGCCTTCAGAACTACCCATTTGAGTGTCTGGAAGAATTTTTCCCCATTAATTGTTTACTAAATTGTTCAGTATCCCGTTTTTGTACATTTATTTATGTATTTTGGTTTTACATTTATAGTTTTATTTTAGTTTTCCCTGATATGGCAAAGCTCTCGTAGAATAACTATGGTAGCAATTTTGGATGTGAAACTGTAATCCCTCTCTCTCTCTCTCTCTTTGGGAGAGGCACAAGCACCTACACGCACATATGCACACACGGCAGTTACTTCCACCTACCGAATTCAATCACAAAGCTCCGGTCAGCTCGGGGCTATAGTGGAAGACACTTACCCAAAGGGCCACGCAGTGGGACTGAACCCGAAACCATGTAGCTAGAAAGCAAGCTCCCTAACCACACAGCCATGCCCGTATATAAATAAGGTTTTTCAAGGTTTGTAAAGCAAACAACTTTTTGTTGCTGTTGTCTACCCCTGGGTAGTGAGGGCAGGCTTTCCTTAGTTAATTGAGTTCTTTCTCACAAGTACTTCAAAGAAAATTTCATTTGATAATACTTGAATAAATTCTAACTAAAAAAAAAGAAGAAAAGTGTTGTCTTGACACTACAACAGTCAAATAATAATAATAATAATAATAATAATAATAATATATTATTATTATTATTATTATTATTATTATTATTACTGATTATGATGATGACGATGATGATGATAATGATGATGATGGTTACCCCTCTCTTAACTCTAATAACAAACTTTTGCTAACTATTGGACTTATTCCACACTTTGTATTTTCTTTGCATAGCAGTTCCACTTTAGATTTCCTAATTTCTGGCTGTATTGTTGGTACTTCTTAGAGATTCTTGGTTTTGCAACCATTGCATTGTGTAGTACATAGCCGTGTATTTGGTTCCAGTACACCAGTATATCATGCTGCCATCTATAACAAAAAACGACTAATGCAGAATATATATATATATGAATGTATGTTTATATATATGCATACATACACACACACATATATATATGTATGTATATATATATATATATACATACATATATGTAGACATATATATGTATATATATATATATACACACATATGCATATATATGTGTGTATATATATACATATATATATATATATATATATATATATATATATACATACACACACATAAACACATATCTACATTTATATATGTGCATGTGTTTGTACATGCACACACATACACAGACATACACACACACACAAATGTATATATATATATATATATATATAAACACTGTATGTATTCAGGAATTTTTCTGTATTGAGGAAAATTTTGATTACAAAGTAACACAGGAAACTTTCAGCTGATTTCTCTCCAACTCTTGTACGTTGCCTCATGACCATTCTACCTTTGTAATTCAAACCATGGCAGCACTGACTACAAATATTTTGACTTGCTGCAACATTTCAATACTTTATTTCTCCCTCCAAATCTGAGATTGTTGGAAGTCATTGTAACTGTTTATTGATCATATACAATAATAATATAACTGCATAACAACTATAACAAACAAGTATGTACAATCTGGGAGCTTCTGGAAAATTCCAAAAACAATTTGTGTTTTGTTTTTTTTTTACTTATTTTTCTTTATTTTTATTGTCAATGTTAAAAGCTGGTGATGACTGAATTGTTAAGGTGTCTAGATATCAGATTAGTTAAAAAGAAAAAGTTTCCTTGTACATATTGTCTCAGACGAAACATGAAATATTATTTATGAGACACTTATCTCTTAATGGAGCTTTGTCCCTCAAAACCCTAAATAAATGCCACATGGTTGAGACAATTAACTACATAATGATCAGTGTTCCAAGCTGAATATTTTATTTAAATTGTAAAAGAAAAAAATAACAGAGAAGGAAAACGATGTCTACCTACTACAATAGTCAAGTAGAATAATAATACAATTCTTTCCACTATTGGCCCAGGACCTTATATTTTGGTTGAGGGGACAAATCAATTGCATTGATCCCAGTGCTCAACTGGTACTTATATTATTGACCTTGAAAGGGTGAAAGGTAAAGCTGATTTCAACAAAATTTGTCCTCTTTTCAAACTCTGCTGAGGCCAACTTTGCCTTTTATGCTTTAATAATAATAATAATAATAATAATAATAATAATAATAATAATAATAATGATAATAATAATGATAATAATAATAATAATAATGATAATAATAATAATTCCCTTGGGGAACATGGTCCACTGTTTTAGTAATGATATTAGAATGTCGTTTTGAATCAGGAAGTGCCGAGTCCTATCTACCAAAAAGTTGTAAGGTACAGTCCCTAGCAGGGGTAGAATTACTGAATAGAGACTTGATTAAGTAAATTGAAATAGAAGGATACAAATACCTTGGTGTATTAGAGTTCAACGAGATAATGGAAAACAAAAATGAAAGAACAACTGAGGATGGAGGACTTCTAAAGACTGAGGTTAACTGGATGGAATAAAATCCAAGCAGTTAATACGTGAGTGGTAGCATCACTTTGGTACGGAGCAGAAATTATAAAATGGCAAAAGAGAGAAATGGCTGAAGGAGATTGGAATAGAATGCCCAGTAGAGCTCCTACAGAAAGTTTGTCTCTTAGACAGCAAGGATTATCGGGAGGGTTCTAAGCACTTGAAAAACTGCTGCAAATTTGTGGATACCTAAGGTTTGAGGTAGTCACCTGCTACTCACATAATGCATACCAGGAATAGGAATAAGACCGAACCCAAGCCAAACCAAAATAATATTATTAAAATTGATAATAATGGCTTCAAATTTTGGCACAAGGCTAACAACCCCTTTCAAGGAGAGAAGTTAATAGTTCACATTGACCCCAGTGCTTGGCTGGTATTTATTTTATTGACCTCAAAAAGATGAAAGACAAAGTAGACTTTGGCTGAATTTGAACTTAGAATGTAAAGATGAATGAAATGCATTTTTATTTTACCTGCCTTAACAGCAACAGCAGCAGCAGCAGCAACAACAACAACAACAACAACAACAACAACAACAACAACAACAACAACAACAACAACAACAACAGCAGCAGCAGCAGCAGCAGCAGTAATAATAGTAAAAATAAGTTTCAAATTTTGGTACAAAACCAGCAGTTTTCAGGAGAGAGGGTTGGTCAGTAACACTGGCTCCAGTACGTGACTCCAAAAAGAACAAAATGCATAGCTGGGCCTGGCAAGATTTGAACCAGAACAAATGCCACAAGACATTTTGTCCAATGTATTTACAATTCTGCTAGCTTGCAGCTTTGCTCAATAATAATTTATGAAGATAAAGCTGCTGCTGCTGCTGCTGCTGCTGATGATGATGATGATGATGATGATGATGGTGATGGTGATGGTGATGGTGTTGGTGATGATGATGAAAATAACAGATGACTATGATGATGGTGATGAGGAAAACGAGGGTGAGGATGAGAAAGAGGAAGATGGAAATAATTGTCATAAATTAAGAAAACAAATGTAAATAAGATTGCAAAAAACAAAAAAGAAATTCAGAAACCATGAACTGATAGATTTTTGTTTTTTTTTAAAACCAATTTCTATCAATATAAGAATATCTTTATTACGTCAGCAACTTCATCTATCATTGAAAGTCAATTATTCATTAGCGACTTCGTAATTATTGTTATTATTCACATTCTGATTGAAAATCATTAGCTTTGCATTTTTACCTGATAAGCAAATTTAGTAACACGATAAACTTCACATGTTTTGATTTTCCATATTAGTAAAACATTTGCATTTGAAAAATCTTTGCTATGGTTACTTGGCAAATGATAAATCTAGTTAATTACAAGTGGAATATCAGTGTTCTGTTTTAGACAGTTTGAAGCAATTATAATACACAGGTTATCTGTAAATTATAATCAAAATATTATAAGAAAAATATATAATGATTTGTCGTAACAGACATATTAAGATGGCTGTAAATTGGTAAAAACGATTGAGTGACAGCATAATTATATAAGATTCTTGATAAAGCTCTCTATTGCTTGAAGGTGTATTCTTAATGTTTTATTTCAGAATGCACTCTTATCTTGAGAAACACAATTAATATTGTATTCACATATAATATAGTTTTATATATACATATATAGTTTTATATATACATATAATATAGTTTTATATATAACATATAATATAGTTTTATATATACATATATATAGTTTTATATATACATATATATATAGTTTTATATATACATATAATATAGTTTTATATATACATATATATATAGTTTTATATATACATATATATATAGTTTTATATATACATATAATATAGTTTTATATATACATATAATATAGTTTTATATATACATATATATATAGTTTTATATATACATATAATATAGTTTTATATATACATATAATATAGTTTTATATATACATATATATATAGTTTTATATATACATATAATATAGTTTTATATATACATATAATATAGTTTTATATATACATATATATGTGTGTGTGTGGCAGGGAGTGTATATATCATCACTTATCATCATCATCATCATCATCATTTGATGATAAGTGATGATGAAACACACACACACACACACACAATGCGTGCATGCATGCACACACACATACACACACATCTATTGAATAAGATACAGAAAACAAGCTACACAGTACCTTTATTTGATATGTTGTTTATCCCCAAACAGCTGAGTTCTTCTTTAGTACATTGGTATGGAGAAGCAGTACCTAGATTTCTCCCTCAAACATGTACCTGTGCCTATTAAGTATTTATACCTTGAATCCCTGCTTTGCAATCCCTTTATTCGTTATACAGGGTGAGTCAAAAGTAGCACCCATTTTCTGGGAAGTCATGCTTCGTTATTTTCAAGGTTATTACTGACTGATTTGAAAGTTATTTAATCTGGATTATGCATCATTTTCTTAGTACTCTTTGATAGCACAATCCATAAAACAAGAATTACGAATCAAAAGTATCTCTTCACTGGGGAATCATATATATCAACCCTGAAACAGGAATTGTGTGCTATTTTTAACTGTGTGTGCATGAGTGTGTGTATAAATGTGTGTGTGTGTACTTTTATGATTTGGTTTCATCCACCTTCAGAATAAACTACAGGTAAATCAAACAATGATGAACTCATTAACTGGATAACAAAAATCCCTGTATGCTGAGTTCCTGAATTTAATTTTACAAAAATCTATAATATCCCAGATATAAGCTGTAGAAATCTGTTGTTAACGCACATGAATGAAAGCATGTACATTAACAGGGACTACAATCATCTGAAAAGTGCTGATACAAACACACACACACACACATATATACATATATATATATCAAAATGTAACCACATGTGAATCGTTGGTGATTTTCTTCTTCTGTCTTCCCTTCTATTGGACTTGCATCTGTTTTTCCAAAAAAGAGCATCTGCTCAAAACATTAAACCATCTTTCCTTCCTTTCCTGAGCATCTGCTAATACATTACATGTACCATGTCCTCGCATTGTTGTTTTCTTGTGTTTGATCTTTTTGGGATTTACTATATATATATGTGTGTGTGTGTTTGTGTATGTGTGTGTGTATATATGTATATGTATATATATGTGTGTGTGTGTATGTATGTATATATGTAGATGTGCATGGCTTAGTGGTTAGGAGGTTGAACACAATTGTAAGATTGTGGTTTCAATTCCTAAACCAGGTAATGTTTTGTGTTCTTGAGCAAAACACTTCATTTCACATTGCTCCAGTCTGCTCACCTGACAAAAATGAATAATTCTGTGAAGGGAATGTATGTGCCATGAAAACTGGAGAACCGGTCCTATGAGCCTGTATGACTTGGGAAGGATCTTTATCCTTACACACACACACACACACACACACTCACACATACATACTAAAGTGGAAAATATGGGTGCAGTGTGCTAGAATATCGTTAAGTATGGAACCTAGAGAAGTACAGGACAAGAATGAGCAAGCTGCTGAAGTTAGAATTTGCTAAATAAATTTCTGAAATTGTTCATCAAATAATGCTGCAGTTTTCTGGCTTATATATATATATCTATACATATATACCCATGCATGCATAGAAGATGGACATGCATGCATAGAAGATGGACATGCATGCATAGAAGATGGACATTAAACGATGATGACGATGATGACGATGATGATGATATATATAGTTGACGGTTTGCAGCCATTTGCTCAACATACAGGGATTGAACACTTATTTTGTACATCTTAAACTACGTCTGAGGAGATTCAACTTTCAAATAATTTAAAATTTTATTAATTAATTTTTCTGAAGGTCTTGAATTGAAACTACTGTGAGGAATATATGTCAATTTTTTAATTAATAAATAATAATTTATCAATTATCTCCCTATTTTCTCATCTTATTATATATATACATGTAATACATGTATGTTTGTGTGTGTGTGTGTATATATATATATATATATACACAAACACACATTTCTTTTTTACTTTACATAGCAAATTTTTAAAATTCAAGTTAGCATTTTTGGTTTTAAAATTTCTTTGAATTAAGCTGAAACATTTCAGTGTTATTTTTAGTATTATATTTTTTTTTTTAATTTTATTTTCTTAACCAAACTCATTATCCAAATATTTTTAAATCACAGATAATGTGTTAAAATTAATTTCATATGTGTAATTAAAAAACAAGAATAAAAAACACTTAAGAAATTTTTTAAACCAAAAGAATTTCTTTAAACTTTGCAATATCTGATAACAAAGTATTTTCTATTTACAGTCAGAATATTAAAAAAAATGAAAGCTAATGAAGAAATTGAGTGCAATATATAGAAATGACTCTAGGTTTTTTAAAAATATTTATGAATTATTGAAACTATAATACACTATCAATTTTGCTTAAAATGCTATTACATACTGTTTTTTAGATACATAAAATACTAAATTTATGATATTAAATTTTTAACGTGTAAACTTGGAGGCAATTGGTCTTTTCACAAAAATTGAAAGTAAATAGCTTCTTGAGTATTTTAATCTAAAAATATAAATTATAAAAGGGCTTTTCTTTCTATTTTAGTTTTGAAATTCTAACATTAGCTACAATTTTTAAAGTTTTTATTTTTTCATGTCCTGTACTTTAGAAAATTTAATTACCGTTTGTTCTGTACTTTTCCAGGTTTAGTACTTTAAAATATTGTAGCACACTGCAACTACATTTTTCATTCATCCACTTTTTTTTGCAGGCAACACTTCTATTATCATAATTAATTCTGTACACCTTTATATTTTCCATTTTAGTAATACTAAAAATAAAACAGAAATGTTTGAGCTTAACATGAAAAATTTTTTAATCAAATATATTAACATAAATTTTGAAGTTTGCAATAAAAAGCAAAAAAAAAATAGAATTATGAACAAAAAAGCACACATAATATTTGATGAACAATTCCAGAAATATATTTTGAAGAAAATTTTTCTGAACACCTTCAGCTTCTTTTTTCTCAGCTTTGGTTTAGTAGCTAGTCACATATCTGGTCAATATCATACCGTTTTCTCCAATATGCTAACAGTCAACATTTGCCTGCCATATTAAAAGTAGTAAACGATTATAATCATTGATTAATCTTCAAATGATTTTCTTCAAAGCTGATGAAGACGTTTAACACCTTTTCAATTTCATCTTAACTTGACACTTTCAACAACAATGAAAAAGTCGAATCTTTCTTCAGCCTTAGAAAAGCCAAATCAACATTTTTTCATCACATCTTTTCCTTTCCCACAAATTTTTAAGCAAGATTTGCTACATGAATGCATTTAAAAATGACCGACCAAATTGTAAAGAGTGAGGTTAGATACTTAACATGGCAAACTGTAAGTGATATATGGTTCTATAATTTTTGGAATTTTTTCTGGAGAATCTTTGTCATAAATAGGTACTTGATCCACCCAGATTTTCATATGAACATGAGGAGCCCCTCTTTGTTGATACTCTATTCTCCAAAAATTAATGTGTGATGCTATCAAAAATTGGATTGTTTTTGTTTTTGTCAAAAACACTTCATTCATTACAGCTTGTAATCAGTGATAAATATATCCACAAATAGCCACATCATTTACACATAAAGGGTTGATTTTAACTGTTTGAATACATATATTTTTATGGATTAGCTTTGAAGCAGAAAATAAAGGAAATCTTGAAGATAGAATAGCAGCAAAAACAGCTTAGGAGATCGAGTAAATACACTTAGAAAATGGAAAAATATTGCCAGAGAATGGAAGCCTGTACCTTTAAAATTCCAACTAAGCACTCTGTACCTTTAAGCTATGCGAGCCCTGACATCAGATATCATCATCATGGGGATTCTCTAACTGATACAGCCAGTCACTGTAGTATCACTCTAAACTCCTTAACAGTTGTCTGTTATCAAAGCTCATTCATCAGCTGTATACAAGTATCCAGTAGGGGCTCATCACTATATGTGTGGCTGCCAGATCACAGAATATTACCATCATACAAGTCAATGCACCAATGTTCGAATATGATGATTTCATTGAAGAATTCTATGATGACCTGAAGAGAATCACCAAGACAGCTCCTAAAAAAGATGTCCACTTTATCTTAGGAGACTGGAATGCCAAAGTAGGCCTAAATGTATATCACCAATAGGCTGGTACAGCAGGATATTTTGGGATCAGAGAAACCAATAATTGTTGACTGAAACTCCTAGAATTTGCTAGCAAGCACAAGCTAACCCTTGCCAGCACATGGTTCCCACACAAGACCTCATACAGAACATGACATGCACCCAGCAATAGGCTGCACAACCAAATTCTCAGTGTGCAGTCTAATGTTAAATATCTGCTCCAAAGTGCCCCTTGGGAGCCTAAATCCTACCTGTTCTTCTCCAGGGATTCTATCCCAGTATCTCTAGAATTCCAAGTGACCCTTGATATCAAATATCATCTATTATAATGCTAAATATCTTAAAATGACAAAATTATTTTGATTTCTTAAAATGATCACCACTTTTTCATCACTTTGTAACTGATATTTTTTGATGAGATTTCTTGAATAAAGCTCTTTCATTTGAACACAACCATTCTATAGTTTTCTTTTAGAATAACTGCGATATTTTGATTCAAAGTTAATTTTGAGTTTTACCATTTTTTTCATCACTTAAAGCCACACTACTTTTTTTTGCAACTAATATCTTTTGATGAAGTTTTCACCAAAAGATTTTTCTCAATAAGCATATTCTTTGAAACCCAGTTAATCTATAATTTTCTTGAAAAATGAGTGAAATGTTTTGATTCAATGTCAGTTTTTTGTCTTACTCTCTCATTTTTGTCTTTGCATATTTTGATTTGACTTTTTCCTAATGAACCTAATTTCAATTATTCTATTTTCAAACATAGCTTATGATGGGACCATCATTACTGAATAAAGATCACATTCAATTTATTTCAGAACTGAATTACTGATGAAGTCTACAAGTGCTTGCTAGAGACTAAAAGTTGACCTTTATATAAATCATCATCATCATCATCATCATCATCATCATTAATGTCTGTTTTCCATGCTGGCATGCATTGGACGGTTTGACAGAAGGGCTGCTCAGGCTCCCTGTCTGTTTTGATATGGTTTATTGAGCTGGATGCCCTTCCAAATATCAGCCACTCTACAGAGTGTACTGGGTGCATTTATGCAGCACTGGCAGAAGTGCTTTTTGTGAGGCACCAGCACCAACAAACCCAAGAGACTGGGGATGCTCAGCCAAAGAGGGTTGCAAGGGACAAGCCTATATGAAAGGACAACCATGCTTTTTCTAAACTTGATGTATCTTTTCAAGCACAGCAAACTGCCAGGAGTCTCAGAGCCCTGTCATCTCCTCTGTGAGTCCCAATGTCTGTAGATCTTTTCTCACCACTTCATCCCATGTCTTCCTGGATCTACCCCATCCACATGTTCCCTCTACAATGAGAGATTGACACCTCTTGATGCAACTGTCTTCATTCTTATGCATTACATACATGTATGTATGTATGTATGTATGTAT
This sequence comes from Octopus sinensis, assembly GCF_006345805.1. Classification (NCBI taxonomy): domain Eukaryota; kingdom Metazoa; phylum Mollusca; class Cephalopoda; order Octopoda; family Octopodidae; genus Octopus; species Octopus sinensis. The sequence goes on from NC_043008.1 coordinate 37,595,262, forward strand.
GTATGTATGTATGTATGTATGTATGTATGTATGTATGTATGTATGTATGTATGTATGTATGTATGTATGTATGTATGTATGTATGTATGTATGTATGTATGTATGTATGTATGTGTGTGTATATATATATATATATACACATATGCATGTATGTATATATATAGTCAATCAAGGGTCAACCAAAACATTTAGTGTAACTACTTTTTTTATCGAATTCTTCTCTTGAAGAAATGCCCATTTAATGATATTTGATTTGAAAATTTAAATATATTTAATTCAATTTAATTCTTCAAATTGAATTAATTGGGCACGGAACAGCTGTAGGAGAAATGAATTTGATATTGTACAGAACTGAATATGTTCAAATAAACTGATGTTTATACATCAGTTTCTCCATTTTATTTTTTTATTATCTATCTTTTTTTTTTTCAAGCTTGCTGTACCCCAAACTGTAGTAACATAATTTGTTATATAATAGACATACTGTATTTATCTATCATATAAAATCCGTTCTGTCTATCTGTGTGTGTGTCTTCTAGGATCTCGGGCATCCTCCATCCGATTGCACTCAAATTTGATATGTAGATACCAACGGTATCAGGACGTGTATAAGTCTTGAAAAAATTACAAAAATCGATTCCAGTCGAGAATGCGATCGAGAAAGCCGTGGAAACGTGCATTTGTATGCGCAAGTACATCAGCTGTTGCGATGTACTTACTGGTACTTTAAATTCTTCGGCTGCATATTTGTGTGAATAAAATCGTTTTTCTTTGGAATAGAAAAAATGCCTATCTTTATTTCTTATTTTGCTGGTGTCTCAAATTTAGTTTAAATCAGTGTTTCTCAAAGGGGAGGCCTATAGGACGGTCAGAGAAGTTGTTTTGAGAAAATTTGGTTTAAATGTTTGACAACTTAGCACCGTCCATTGTACGTGGTGGGGACGTTTTGCTCATACTTATATAAAGCTATTGATATATTGTATTTATACTTATAAAAAGCTATTTTTTAAATATTGAAGTTTTTTTAGCAATTACACCATAGGAAAGGCAATTTAGCACTTTACAAAAATTATTATTATATTCATGTTCAGATATTTTTTGATGCGCCAAAATTTTCATCCCCACCCTCTGAATCCTGGTCACTAACACAACTCTACTGTAATTCAAACACTCCAAGTAATTTTTTTGTTGATAAATTTAATAATACATGAAATCCTGAACTAATGTGTAATTCTCTATATGTTACCTTGTTAAGAGAATAGGGTGTGGTTTGAGGGAGATTTGGTTCCCGTAATGGGACCCTTGTTTATCTTTACAGCTGAATGCTTTTTCTTCCTATTGCAAACAACTCAACTGAGAATTAGTTGTAGAATCTAGAGTTTCCAGTCAGGCAAACTGAGACAGCAAATTTATTTTTTATTCTGAATGACTTCCCAACACCTCCTTTCTATCAAAATATTACAACAGAACCCCAACACATAACACTCTCCTCTTTATATATACATTTATTCCTTAAAGTTAGTGGAGTTATGTATGAGATATTACAGAGCAAGTTACAGAGACTGACATCATCATCATCAGCAACATCATGATCATCATCGTAATTATTTTTTTATCATCTGTTTTCCATGCTAGCATGGGTTAGATGGTTTAACTGGAACTGTTGAGCTAGAGAGCGGCACTAGGAACCAGTCATCTGTTTTCGCATGGTTTCTATGGCTGAATACTCTTCTTAATGTCAACCCTTTTACAGAGTGTACTGGGTGCCTTTTATGTGTCACTGGCATGGATACCTTTAATGTCTCATTTATTACCAGTTTAAATATCGTTGAGACATATTCGAAGCTGGAAGGAAGCCATTTACAGCATTTTGTCATGGCAAAAAATCCCCACAGTAGACAAAAAAGGAGCCAACACACCAAATCAGTCCAGCACACCCTCTATCCAGATCGATGGATGTGTATATTTCAGAGTAGGTATCTCTCCTTTTTAGCATCGATCTGGGTAGAGGGTGGCCCTGACTGGTTTGGTTTCTTTACACCTTTTTGTCGCCAGCGAGAAATTTTCTCCATAACAAAATGCAGTGAATAATTTTCTTATAGCTTCAAATACATCTCCAAAATATTTGAACTGATAACAAGTTTATATTTGTATACGTCACTGCTTAATGCTTCTAATCCGTAAAGTAAAATTTGAACTTATGAACCATCCGAACGTGGCCTCCGTGACGGTGGCACGTAAAAAGCACCATCCAATCGTGGCTGTTTGCCAGCCTCATCTGGCACGTAAAAAGCACCCACTACACTCATGGAGTGGTTGGTGTTAGGAAGAGCATCCAGCCGTAGAAACATTGCCAGATCAGACTGGGCCTGGTGCAGCCTTCTGGCTTCCCAGACCCCAGTTGAGCCGTCCAACCCATGCCAGCATGGAAAGCGGACGCTAAACGATGATGATGATGATGATGACTAAGTACTAAATCATTCAGAATCTTATACTCACAGATACAGTTCCAGAATACATAGCAGAGAAATAAATCACTGTGTGTATTAGCATACATCCAGTGTGTGTGTGTGTATGTGTGTGTGAACATATATATGATATGATCGTCAAGATACCTTTTTTTGCAGTAGTCAAAAGACAGCATCTGATTATTTCCTCATGATCTTCATATACATCACTTCAGTTGTCACCAAGCTATCAACAATATAATGTAAAGACGTCTGCCATTATTAATCCTCCTTACCAATACAGCAAAGGAACAAAATAGTTAAGCTAACTGAATTGAGTATGAGTAAAATAAAAATTCATTAGATTTGGGATAAGTTTTATCGCCAAAGCTCATTAATTCTGACAATCTTTTGGGTAAGGTATAATTTAGCATTTACTCTGAAAAACTGAATGTACGTCATGTTAATAGAAGGGAAAAAATATAAATATCATATTATATTACATTATATTATATTATATCAATGTATATTTACTGCATATATAACATATGAATGACTGTACATAGTATATGTGATTAGGCATATAGACATACACACACACAGACATAAATATATGTATATATCCCTATATACATATACACACATATATATATATGTATATATATATATATATATATATATATATATATATATGTATATGTATAGTTTGAGTGAGTCATCCTGATAAAAACTCCTCATATCCTTTATATTTCTAGGAGTGCGTGTGTGTGTATGTATATATATATATATATATATGTATATATCATCATCATCATCATACTTTAACATCCACTTTCCATGCTGGCATGGGTTGGACGGTTCGACTGGGGTCTGGCAAGCCAGGAGGCTGCACCAGGCTCCAATCTCATCTGACAAGGTTTTTACTGCTGGGTGCCCTTCCTAACACCAACCACTCTGAGAGTGTAGAGGTTGCTCTTTATGTGCCACCGGCGTGAGGGCCAGTCAGGCAGTACTGGCATCAGCCACACTGAAATGGTGCTTTTTACATGCCACCGGTACGGGATTAGTTAGGCAGGACTGACAACGACCAAGCTCCATTGGACGTGGGGGGGGTGCTCGTACTTATATAAAGCTATTGATATATTGTATTTATACTTATAAAAAGCTATTTTTCAAATATTGAAGATTTTTAGCAATTACATTGACCACCCACACTCAAATGGTGCTTTTTACTTGCCACCAGCATGGGTACCAGTCAGGCAGTACTGGCATCAGCCAGAACAATGATTTCACTTGACTTAACAGGCCTTCTCAAGCACAGTATATTGCTCAGTGATTGAAGGGTACTCTTAAATGGGCCAGTTATGCAACACTGACATAGACAACGGTTATGGTCTCACTTGGCTTGCCAGGTCTTCTCAAGCACAGCATATCTCCAAAGGTCGCAGTCACTTGTCATTGCCAACATTCGAGGGTCGTGCTTCACCACCACATCCCAGGTCCTCCTGGGTCTACCTCTTCCACAGATTCCCTCCACTGTTAGGGTGTGACACTTTTTCACACAGCTGCCCTCATCCATATGCAACACATGACCATATCAGAACAGTTGTCTCTCTTGCAAACCACACCTGATGCTTCGTATGTCCAACTTTTCTCTCAGCACACTTACACTGTTGTGTATGCACACTGACATTACACATCCATCAGAGCATACTAGTTTCATTTCTTGCAAGCTTACTCATGTACTCAGCAGTCCCAGCCCATGTTTCACTGTAGCATGGCAGTTTGCACACATGCATCATACAGTCTACTCATCCCTCTGAGCAGGAAGTCCTTTGTTACCATCTAGATCGATGGATGTGTGCATTTCAGAGTAGCTATCTCCTTTTTAGCATCGATCTGGGTAGATGGTGGCATTGACTGAACTTTGCCCAGACTATTCTTATATATATATACATATATATTATAGATAGATAAATAGGGAGATAGAAAGAAGGAGAGAGAGGGAAAGAGAGAGAGATGGATAAGTAATGAAGAATTAATATCCTTCAAAATGCAACAAAGCTACTTCTTTGTGCAAAGGCTTTTAGCAGAGAACTCAGTGAGTATGAAAATATATCCAGAATCTTTATTCAGACATATACATAATGCACTAAAACAACTGCACTTGAATATTGGGCCATTGCTTTTTAGATATAAAATACATAAATACTTCAGCCAGATGCATGCATTTCTACAGACCACTCGGTGGAAAGGTTTACAGGAAAACATTATTGCACTTCAGCAGAATTTATTTCTATTAATTGGAGGATGGTAGTTTCTTAGCAACCTGTAAAGATTTTTATATGCTAAACAGGTCACATAAAAATTGTAGAACTATGGTATCTTCCATATCTTCTAGGAAATACTCACCACATTGTGCATTGTGTGTGTATGTGTGTGTGTGTGCCTGCATGTGTCTGTGTGTGTATTGTCTAGTGAATGTTTCAAAAAAAGATGGGTGAATGGAGCAAGGATGGCATGTATGAACGACAAAGCTACCTTGAGCATAATCCTATGAACCCGGAAAAATTTAAAACAGAAAGTTACTTACTTGCAAATAAATGTGTTAACATATGACATTATTGACCAAGGTTACCGTGGTCTTTTCTGTAGGCTTTTCTTTCCACGGATAAACCTTATCTGTTTCCCTCTTTATACTTAACATCATGACATTTCTGTGATACACGATCCCTATTGATCATTTTTTTTTCCTTTTTACGATCCCTTTTGATTGAAACCTACCCCCTGCTTTTTATTTATTTATTTTTTTCTCCCCAAAAAGAAAAACTCTACTTTGTAATTTGTCCCCTCTGTGTTCAGCCCTGTGTGGCTAATAAAGAAACAAATATATATTGGGTCATTCCATAAATGATGTGGGTTTTTTTATACTTCTTTTAATTTTCAAGATTAAGTTAAACAAAGTTCTTTTTTAATCTAAAATATATTCTCCTACATTTTCTACAATGCTCTTCCATCTTTCTAGTAGACTTGCAAGGCCCTTCTTCCAAAATTCACTGTTGGTAATGAAAAATACTCCTCCAGTTCTATTCAGACCTCATCTACAGGATTCATATTTTTTCCATCCAAATGATTTTGAAGGCCGCAGAATAAATTATAATCAGATAGAGCAATGTCCAGTGAATATGGTGGATGGAGCATCGTTTCTCATCGAAACTTCTCCAGCCTTTGGAATGTCCTCCTTGCTGTGTGTGGCTGAGCATTATCCTGATGGAAGAACACCTTTCATCTTGAAACCAAAGAGGGTCGTTTTGCTTCTGGTGCTGACTTATGCTGCTCAAGCTGCTCACAGTAGATCTCCTTAGTTATTGTTTGGTTTGGGTTTAAAAGTTCAAAGTGGACTAAACCTTTCATATCCGACCAAACAGATAATAACACCTTAAATTTGAAAGACCTTCTTTAGCCTGGGGTGCTGGTGTATTTTCTTTCCCTACCCACTGTCTTTGGTGCATGACATTTTTATAGAGAACCCATTTCTCATCACCAGTCACTATTCAGTCCAAAACAGGTTCATTTGTGAGATGTAACAGCAAAGAATATCATACATTCATTCTCAGCATGTGATTAGATTCAGAAAGTTTGTGAAGAACCCATTGACCCAATTTGTTAACTTTTCTGATGACATGCATATGTCAATGAATGGTTGAATGACCAAATCCAAGCTTCTTTGCTAGTTTCTCAAAAGTTGATGCAGGTAGTTGATCCTGTCCCCCTCTGACTTCTAGTTCATGCAATTGAAAAAAACCCATAGTATTTATGGGCTGACCCAATATATATATGTGCATATACTGTATGTATATATGTATGTATATATATATATATTAAATGTTAATAAGAATTATCTCCACTACAAAGTAGCTCTCAATGTTGGATTATACGATTGCTGGTAGCCATGCTTAATTCATGGAGAGAAAATTTCCATATAGATAAGTTAACATTTCTTTTTACTAACATTTCTTTTTCCTATTTTTATTCCACATTTCTGTTAATTATTTACTAAAGTTAGTTATATAATCTTAGTTTGTCATGTCTTTATATAGGATGTAAATAGCAAAATAAGTTCACATAAGATAGACCTGAAGATTGGCAATATAATTGTTTTAATATGATATTGTATAGAGACATTCTATTTCAGCAATATCGAGGAATATGTTGTCATGAAACGTATGTAGTCTAGAGAATGTAATGTATATGATTTGTAATAAGAAGTGAAGGTATTAATTTTGATAATTTGGAATAAGAATTGTAGGTATTAGTTTTGATAATTTTAATATTTAGTCCTATATGCACATATTGTGGATAATGTCATTCAATGAGTTGCTTGAGGGTGATTCTGTCTCTTAAACCTATCTATCTAGCTATCTACCTACCTATATATATATATATATATATCCCTCTTCTTGCTCTATTAGAGAATTTGAGTAAAATTATATGACAATTTTAGAAAGAACTTTCCTGCTTCCCATAGATACAACAGAATTCTTTCCTGGAAAAAAAAATCTCACACTCTACTCTCCTTAATATGGGTACCATCATAGCAAGGTTAAAAAGAAAGAATATTAAATTATCAAGTGGTAATAATAACAATAATGTCAACACTAACTTAAACCCCTACAAGATGAATAATAATATACAGGTGACACTATGTATGCATAATACTCTTAGGTCTAATCTATCATTAACCAGATTTCTGTTGTCCCTATATTGAAAAATTTCATAAATTTCCATAGAGCACAGCTCACACTCATATGAACGAAAACAAAAACATGGAAGAAAACAAAATGTATGGTCAGTTTGCAAGAGATGTGAATGCCAAAACAGATACAGAGGACCGGTGGCTATGGATGAGGAGGAGTGACCTTTTTCTTTCCTTCAGTTCCAAAATTACCTTTAACTGGTAATTAACATCTTGATTTAGGGTCTTCCACTACCCAGCCTCCTTTATAGACTATAACTTATACATTTTCTAAATCCTGACAATATTTATGACCATACCCAACTATAAACTGTCAACTCACTCTGTCTATCCATCTTAAACAGACACTGCCCTCTAGCCTTAGATTTGGTAGTTGATAAAAAAAAGACTAATAAATTAAAAGTGAACCACAAACATTTACAGGCTATGACCTTAAGAAACTTCATACAGTTCTTAGAAGTGTAGTATAATCTGAGTCACATTAGTAGCAGCATGGACTTTCTCCCTCTTCTTGCTCTGTTAGAGAATTTGAGTAAAATTATATTAATGTGTCCAACTGATTGAAAAATTCTATTTATTTATTCATCTGAGGATCGCCCTGCATTTAAATTGATGTAATGATTGCATTGTTCAATTAAATGGAGCCACTTGAAATGGTTGTACTGCATCACCTCCTGATATCCTGTTGCTTATTTTGATTTTATATACATACATGCATACATACATATATACATACATACATACATACATACATACATACATACATACATACACACACACATATATACATACATACATATATATATATATATATATATATATATACAATAATAAATCTCTGAGCGAGGTATAAACAGTAACTGCTCTTTAATATAAGTGGGATCAGCCATCTGAATGTGGCTAGGGACAGGGCGGGGTGGTGGGGGTGTTACTGATGCATTTAGCCCCAGGCGACTATTGACGTCACTAGAAGAGCCGACACCATCACGGTGTCCTTGCTGGCCTGCAAAGGGAGATCCGTGATGGTGTCGGCTCTTCTAGTGACGTCAATAGTCGCCTGGGGCTAAATGCATCAGTAACAACCCCACCACCCCGCCCTGTCCCTAGCCACATTCAGATGGCTGATCCCGCTTATATATATATATATATATATATTTAAAATCAAGTGTAAAAATTTACTAAAATGGACAGAAAACCTTTATTTCTTCAGCAGAATGATAGAATACCTGTCATGTTTACAGGCAATGTGAGTGCAAGTCACAAGGACAGCTTTTGTCTTTTTCTGTCCAAAGGGTTTTTCAACCAATAATTTGCGATATTTTTTATAGTTTTATATAAGGTGGTGTGAGCTGGCAGAATCTTTAGCATGCCAAACAAAATACTTTGCAGCATTTTGTTCATTTTTACATTCTGAGTTCAAATTCCACTGAGGTCGACTTTGCTTTATATCATTTCATGGTCAACGAAAAAAAGCCTCAGATAAATGCTGGGGCTGTTGAATTGGTTTTCCCTTCCCTCAAAAACTGCTGGCCCTGTGCCAAAATTTGAAACCATTATTTATAACTTTATATATATACTTTGAGAAGCAATTCCAGAGTAATTATTCCATGTTCTTTCTAAATTTCATAAATTCTTATTATGTCAACAACATCAAATTTTTGATGGTAAGAATGAAATTTCCAAAACGTCTAGAAAAGTTTGAAGGATTGTTTTGTACAATGGTAGAATGCCAGGCATATCTACATGAAAAGGGAATTCAAATCCCACTGGCAGCATTTGACTTTTTCTACTTTTTCTATCCAAAAAGGGTTTACAACCTAATATTCATATGGTATTTTTCATAGCTGTATATGTACTTCAAGAACCAATTCTAAAACGAATTATATGTATTTCTTATTGTTTTTATTACTTGGTCTGGTGGAACATACTGTTCTCACAGACTTTGTAGCCTCTCCAAGACTGGTGAGGTTGATGCCACTAACATTATCATTCCACTAAGACCGTTGTAAGTTGATAACAATTGGAATAACATGTTTTAGGAAAGAATTATGTTATGACTTTCTAGAATTTAACATGCTGGTCATTAAATAGGTTGGCTGGTACACACAATATGAGCCATGAAAGTAGAAGAGATATATGAACCATATAGAGGTGATTTGAGGCCAGTTAACTCACAAAAACAGAAATCACAGTAGTAGTGGTAGAAAAGCAGAGAGAAGAGGCAGCACACCTGTTTTCCAGAGACTGGGGTGTGTTGTTGAGTGATTTCACCATAACAAGTTGAGTGATTTTTTTTTGGTGGGGGAAATGTGGTCTACAATGTTTGTGACACAGCAGTGCTGTCTCATAAGTGGGGGAAATGCTCTGTTGTGTGTCCCACTTGAGATTTGTAGTGTGTTAATAATTGTTGGAGAACAATACATTTTCTAGAAAAAGAATAGACCAGTGGTTCCCAACCTGGGGTCCACAGACCCCTGGTGGTCCACAATGGTAGCACTGGGAGTCCATGAACTGAATTCAAAATTTCATATATATATACATATATATAGACATTCCATACACCATTCATATTACTGTATTACATCTACCCTAATTGCACCACTCCCAGAACTGCTTACCTCCATTGCATATAATCTTTTTACTCAGGGACTAGTAAACCCAACACTGTTTGGTAATCAGTGCACATTCAGAGCCAGTGAACAGCAACTGACGAAACCGGTATGACTTTGAAACCCTTTAACAATTCAAAATAATGACTTTTTTTCATATTAATTCTACCTCAGTTCATCTAATTGTATATATTTATCGTTGCTTTTCATAAAAAAGCCTTTATTTTTTTATATCCAATGTGCATTTTTGCTTTTTGCTTCTTACTCTCCCCATATTTCTACCACATGTAGTTTATTTTTCTTTTTGAAACCTATTTCTATATATATATATATATATATTATATATATATATATATATATATACATATACATATATATATACATATATATGTATATATATATGTATATATACATGTATATATATATGTATATATATGTATATATATATATATATATATAATATATGTATATATCACGTGATATGTATATATATATATGCATATATATATATGTTATATATATATATACATGTATATATATTATATATATATATATATATATATATATATATATATATATATATATATATATATATATATATATGTACACATATAAGGAGAAACATATTAAAAGGGGCCTGTGGGAAAACTCATTTATATTGAAAGGTTGGGAACCACTGGAATAGGTTAATCTTCAAGATGCATTCTTTGCTATGTTAGAGATGTGTGTTCACCAGGAGAAATTCTCAGTGATAGCCAGGCCAAGTGAATGAAGCAATTTTCAGGGATTTTAGTCACATGCTGTTCGTGATTAAGAGGCAGGAGTGGAGTATGAGTGTTTTCTTATCCAAACCCAAGATCCTGTACTAAATACTATAACTAATAATTTCTTTCTAGAAGATTGGATCTCTGGAAGTTAGACTTAAATTTTTTTCCCAAACAGCAACAGTTTAAACAGAAAGTTAATGGCATCAATCACACCAGTTATGGAGGGCTAGGGTTAGGAATAGGGCCAGCAAAGTGCATGAATATCACCTCCCTTGCCAGCTCAAACTACGAAATTGAAAACAAAATATGTTTTAGAAAATATCTATACATAAGTCTATGTTTGTAGAGTCAAATGTATCGTTTGATGTAGTAGAAAATGTATCGTGCAAATGTTCCTGAATTTAAACTCTCTTTGAGTTCCACACTTGTAGAGAGTGGTAGTGTTGCTGAGTATAAAGTGGCAGAAAATAAGATACAATAAATTGATTTAGCATTCAGCTTAAAAAATGGTTTTTAAATTAAGAACAGAAGAAATGTTGACAATTGACAGATTTTGTGTGAAGGGACAGTTCTTCTAAGATATGATTGAAAATGAGCAATAGAAAGGCTTGACAATTACTACACCAGCACACACATTCATGTATGGTACACTCCCCGACACACACATGCATGCACATGCACACATATGCAACATCATGATGATGTTATATGTGATATATACATATATTTTGTATGTATCCTGTATATATGTATATGTATTCATTTATCAATCTATATACACACACACATATATATATATGTATGTGTGTGCGTGTGAGAAAAGAAAATAAGATTTTTGTAAATTAATTAGAAATACTAAAAGACTATAGACACAGATCATCTGTAAAGAATTCCTGTTCCTTTAATGTGACAATGATAAACATTCACTTTACATTGTCTTTATTGCTTTCATTGTTGTTAACATTATTAATATGGTTGTCTTTATTTTCCTTTTTGTTTTTATCATTATCCTATCACAATATTGTTTAAAGTATTATGCCATTATGTATTTGTTTTAAGTTCACTTTGTTTCTCTCCCACAAATTGTTATGTGCATAGAATATATTGAAAGCTGTGACACAGTCAAATGCGTAAGCTTACAAATTACTGTGATGTACTTTGTGAAACTTCCAGTTTACTCAATATAACAATAGTTAAAGCACTCTTTGTTCTATCTTTTTTGTCATTGTTTTTTTCCCTCCTTTTCTCATGTTATCTGTCAATTTTCTCTCTACATCTTGTTGTAATTATTAACTATCTAATAGAATTTTATCTATGTACTCTATAAACCAAACTTTGTCACATGCTATAATTTTTAGTGATGTATTTAAAGTAAATTATAAACGTACAAATAAGTATTTAAACAAACAAATACTAAAATATGTATGGAAATGCAATGAAATGAAAAGCCATTGAAATATCAAATAAAAATGGAAAGTTTAAAATGAACAAGTTGATATAATTATACAGTTCTTCTGGCTGTAGACAATTTTGCTTGTTATAATATAGAAATATTGTATTTATGTAGTATATATTTAAAGCTATTTAAATTGTTTTAGAAATATTCTATTTTCTGGCAAGATATTGCATTATTTAAAATCACATACCACTGAGGTAGGTTCGGTATAGTTAATTGATCTGCTAAAAACAGATGCCAAATCACCATCAAAATATATTCTTATTGCTATTTAAGAAAGATGAAGGACACATTAGATAATGTAATTCTAGTCACACATTCTTTCTTTCTTCATGTACCATACCTACAAGCATCAACTATCAAAGACCTTCAGGCTAAAGACCAAAGATTCAGGATTTTTTTTGAGTAAGATACAGTAGTGTTGTTCTGTTGCTTTCTGCCAGCTTATTTGTTGTTGGATAGTTTGATAGGGGCTTGCAAGCAGGAGAGCTGCACCAGAATCAAGTTGTCTGCTTTGGCATGGCTTCTAAAGCAGGATGCCCTTCTTTATACCAACCACTTTACAGAGTGTACAAGATGCTTTTTATGTGGTACCAGCACTCATGAGCTTACAAGACATGGACCCCTCAGCTGAGGGAGGGAGGGGAATCAAGAGATTAGAATATGATAGAAGGACAGAGAACTCTTACTATTGAGGGGATATTTGATTACCTCGGTAGAACAAAGAAGGAGAGGAAGGTGTGAGAGAGTTAGAACGAGAGATAGAGAGGCATTCAGGGTGAGAGAGAAAGGGCCTGCCCACAGGGAACAGTGGAGTTAGTATAAATATATATATATATATATATATATATATATATTGTATAAAAGGGCTTAGTAAAATAAATTACTTTGCCACATACTGAACTCATTAGAAATAGCAGCCAAAAAAAAGAGATTTTTTAGCCATTTCTAATACTTAAAGAAAATTTCTCTCAGATAGTGTTTACTCAAAATAACCCACGAAGGTATGGGGGTAAAAACATTAAAAAATCACAAGTGCAAAGATTATTTGAGAACATACGTTTCTAGATCAGCCAAATACAATTCGACATTTCTTTCGTCAGCCCAAAATTTCTTAATTCGGATTTGGAAACACTGAAAGTAGGAGCATACCCTTTTGGCGACTTTTCACCTCAGAAGAACCGTTCAAACTAACAGTGCCAACAAATTCAAAATATGCAAGCGAAGAATTCCTGCTCTCCCCCTTCCACCCACGTGGGTCAGACTAGTAAACACCATATTTTATCGGTGAAAACCGAGGCATTAAACAGAGAAATGAATTATAATTTCAACAATTGAGGGTAAAATTAATTAGCTATTAATCAATTTCACCAAGTATTCAGTATATATATAAATATATATCATATTAGGGAGTATAACTCCAAACATACAGGGAAAAATTCAATTTATTATCAAATCAAATTTCACACTATAAATATATAAAATGATCATTCATTTTTATACTTTTTGAGATCTAGTTATATGTTATTTATGTCTTGCTTTATGTCTATCACTGTTTGAGTTGCACACTAGTGGTTTTATCTTTAATTTATATATATATATATATATATATATGAGGGGTACCCAAAAGAAGCCAGTATTGTGCAATAAAATTTTAATCACTTAGTTTTACATGTTTACACTTTTATTTTCTTCAGAGTATTCTTCATGTGTCAGTCCAGACACATTTCCCCCTATTTTAAGTAGTGCTGAAACTCTTACAAAATGATGCCTTTCAATGCCTCTGTTGTTTTTTTACTTCACCTCTTCTACATCTGCAAACTCCGTAGCACCAGCTTTTATCATCAGTGATGACCTTTGTAAAAAGGTCTGGGTCAACTTCCAGCTGTTCTTTCAGTTCATGACATGCGTTCAGTCGTGAATGTTTTTGATCTTCTATGAGCAAACGAGGCACAAATTTTGCTGCAATTCTTTTTATTTACAATTCCTCACTCAAAATTCGTTAGCAGGAACTCCTGGACACACAGTCATATCAACAAGTTCAACAACTGTTTCGTGACGGTCCTCCAAGATCAGTTCATGAATGTTCATGATGTTTTCTTGTGTTCAGGAGGTCGAGAAACATCCTGAATGAGGTTGGTCATCAAGTGGCAAGTGACCATTCAAAGCATGAAAACCACTCATAAACTTGTGTTTTGCTTGTAAGCTGTTTGAAGCATGACAACTGTTTTGGTCACTCTGTTCCCTAGCAGAAAACAGAATTTCGTGGAAGCACACTGTTCCTTTGTTTCAGCCATTGCAAAGGTCAATGAACAGGGGAGAAGCACTGTGAAACAAAGATGCACCATGTGGCAGTAGGAATACAGATGATGCTGCCAGTCAGCAGACTGATGCCTGAAGGTTGCATCAAGTGGCTTCTTGCAGCAGAAGCCTGAACTACCACTTGTTTGTCCCAGAGAGAATGTTTCTAGTTACTTTTGAGTATGCACACTCACACACACACATCTGCTTGTAAGTATTTATATACATCTACAAATTTGTATTCAGTCATGTAAAATAGAACAGTGTATATTTACACACATGGATATATAAATATATATATATATATATATATATATGTGTGTGTGTGTGTGTGTGTGTGTGTGAGTGTGTATGTGAGTGTGGGCATGAATGTATATTTGCCCAGTCTAACAACTGATATGATGTCACTTCAATAATATACTCAATATCAAATACAAAAGTCATGTAGACCCAAAGGTAAAATTATGAGTTATTACAAGGAAATTGTTTTCCTGAGTCAGGTTAAAATTTGTTTTTCTTATTTTGCTAATGCACCTTTCATAAATGTATCATAAAAGATATGCAAATTCAAATTTGAAAAATATTGGAAAAAGGAAGAGAATATATTAAGAAATCTCAGAATGCTTAATCATGTATTTGTTTACACTAATTGGTGTATAATCAAAGTATTTACAAAACATGTTTAACTTATAAGATACTGAACTACTATAAAAATTAAGAATTCTACTGTCATTCATTGAAAATTATGTTTACCTTTACACTATTGAAAGTTAATTACCAGTGTATATTCTTATAGACATATGCATATTTATACACACACACACACATTATACATATATTTATTTAGACTAAACCTATCTTTACACATTCTCTCTAGTAATACAAATGTTTGTAACATCTGCATTCTGTGTGAATCTAGAATACACATTCAAAAGTATGAATGTGTAAATATATGCGTGTGTATGTAAAAGGGGGGTATGTGAATGTGTGTGTGTGTGTGTGTGTGTGTGTGTGTGTGTGTGTGTGTTTGTGTGTCATGTGCACATGTAATGGAAGTGGGATGGTGAACATTCAATGCTGAAAAGTAAAATCAAACAGCGTTTCAACTCTGTGTATTTGGTATTTACTTACCAGCTCTTGTATTTAGTCATGGCCAGCTTTATGTGGCCTTAAGTTGGACAAGAAGGAAGGAAAACTTAAAAATTCCTTTGAAGGAAACAAGCAGTCAAAGGATGTTTGTTGCCGATAGATTTTTCATAAGTTTGGTAATAAAAGAATTATTAAACTAAAAACTTGGTTTTATACCTTATCTACTATAATAATACTCTTGTGTTTTTCTCTGTCACAGCATATGAATAAGAAAGGAAGGAGTGATGGCAAACTTCGTAGTGGGATGATGGAAGCTGTACGGTTAAAAAAGATTATTTCAAACAACGTTTGAACTCTTTATGAGTTTATGTGTGTGTGTGTAAAAGAGAGGTATGTAAATGTTTGTGTGTGTGCATGTGTGTATGTGTGTGTGCGTGTGTGTGTGCAATGGAAGTGGGATGGTAAACATTCAACGCTGAAAAGAAAAATCAAGCAGTGTTTCAACTCTGTGTATTTGGCATTTACTTGTCAGCTCCCGTATTTTGTCACGGCCAGCTTTATGTGGCCTTAAGTCGGACAACTAAGCTAAAAGCATTAGATTCCTTGGAAGAAAGCAGCGAATGCATATGAAAACAAGGACAGAAAAAAACAGAGAATATTACACAAATACAAATAAGAGGACATAACAATAGGTGTCTTTTGACTAGGGACGAATTAAATTAAGCTGGCATGTGTGGAAATAAAGCCTTATGGCAGGAATACAAGATTTCAAAGGCACAGGGAAGAATATAGATGTTCTCCCTCTCTCACTTTTCCCTGTCTTCTCCTCTTGCTCACTTCCCCTCTTCTTTTCACTTCACTGTGTCCCTGTCATCTTTTCTCGCTCCTCCTCAATGCTTCTGTCCCTTTGCCTCTACATCTCTCTCTTCTCTCCTCACCTGACCAGTGTTTGGCCAAGCCTGATCTTTCTTCCTTGGTTTGACCATCGTCTATGAAACATTAATGTGTTCCCATGAGGATGGCTTGATGTTTGTTTGAGCCAGGGTCCATTTGAGTTGGTCTTTAAAACAGAATTTCGGGCCTCCTCCGGGTCTTGTTCTAAATGCAAGTTCTTCATAGAGCATGATCTTCAGTAGATGAGAGTGATTCATACACTGGACATGACCTGCTCAGTAGAGACGATTGTGAAGAATGGTGGCTTTGATGCTTGGTAGGGAGTTGTGGTGAAGAACCTCGTTTTGGAATGTGATCTTACCACCGTATGTTGAAGATCTGTCATAGCTTGGATTGCTGGAAGCATTCAAGGCACTTGAAATCACGGCAGTACAGCGTCCAAGTCTCACAAGTGTAGAGAAGAGTTAACAGGACAATGGCATGAAAACCATGATCTTTGTCTGGATGGTCAGCGCGTGATTAAAGAATACACGGCTGAGTCTACTGAAGGTGGAGTGGGTTGCCCTGATCTGGTGCTCTATGTCCTTTACACAAGTGGGAATCTTTGAAAGGATACTCCCAGGGTATGAGAAGTGTTCAACTTCTTCTAGGAGTTGGCTGTTGATGCTAATATTTCTGGGTGGACTGTTCTGGCCTGGTGCAGGTTGGATCAGGTTCTTGGTCTTTAATGTGTTTACCTGCATCCAGAAGCATTTTTAAGCCACATTGTAAAGATTGGCTGTCCTTTGTAGGCCATGTGTGGTCCAGTTCAGGGTGGCATTGTCATCAGCATACTGCATCTCACAGACTGAGATGGCAGAAGTCCTTGTCTTTGTGTCAAGATGTGAGAGATTGAAGAGATAGTGCATGTTGATGGAAGGCAAGTTTAGTGTATACATACATAATAATATTTATGTATACATCCATGTATATATTGTGTAACAGAAAGAAGATATAGCCCAATATAACCATTCTCATAAAAGCTATCTGAATTTTAGAACTGAGATAGTTACTAGATGTATCTACACAACAAATTTATTTTATTCAATAGGAAGACACCTTCTACACAGCAGTTTACAAGATTAACTGAACAAACACTACTTTCTTTACCTCCGAACATATTTTAAAATCTCACTCTATTTTTACACTAAACTTGTTCAACGCACATGCACATAACATAGTTCCATTCTTTGATCTGCTATTATCATTATTAAATACATGGCCCTTCTGAGACTGACAAAACTGATGTTGGTTGCATGCTCTTCATATTTAGGATAATGAAATGAGATGGTGTTAATCTGTACAGAGATCATGCCGCTTTGCTTTTGAAGAGATAAGTAACACAACACCAACGAAGAATATTTTTGTGATCTTTTTTCACAGAATACATGTGGCTGTCTTGGTTGCATAGAGATGTGACTTTGGCACATAGAACTAGGGATTAAAACTAATAAAAGCATAAGTGAGTATTACTTCATCACAGTTGTTCTGTAGTGTATTTGAGTATTTCATTTAAATCTTGAAGTCACATTTTCGCTTAACTAAGTGTAGGAAGTAGGGTGCAAAAAATAATTCGAAGAATGATACTTAGAAAGACTCATACTTCATTCAAAGAAATATTTATTCTTCTATCATTTTGTGTCATGAAGCTGGATCTAAGCAACCAACAAACCGTAAAATCTGCTGAGGGCTCGGAGGACATTTACAATTTTATGACATAATATGATTTGTAGATTATTTATAAAATGATTTTCAAATAAATAAGAGCCTTAGGGAGGTTTAACAAGCATTATTGTCAGAAATAGGGAACAAGTTAATAAAAAGACAGTCTTTAGCAACATGAAAGGGTAGCAAAACGAATTTATATCAGTTTTGTAAAGCAGAGTGCTTTCGTATTGATTTCTCTACGGGGAGAATGGATGTAAACATTTTTAGTGAGGTGGTTGTGTTGTTATTACCTTTTTGAGGAATATTAACAGCCCAAGTGAAGTGTAAATTCTCCAGATTCAAATCAAAGCAAGCTTGGATTTATTTGGTTTTGTGTCAACCATGATTCAACACATGTATAATCAAAATGATCAAAAGCATTCCAGTTTGGATCATCTTATTTTTTATTCAATCCATGCATTTCAAACTACAATGTTCAATGAGTTGCCCTAACCTTTTTAAGGTTGTAGTGCATGTTTTGAAGGAAATTTTACTGCGATTTCAACCGTGTATAAAAGTTCGTTCCAATACCTGAATTGCAAGTAGCTGGAGGATTGGGTTCACAAAGAACCATCTTCTAATGCAGTGAACTCACCAAATATTTATAACTAAATTCAAAAGGATGTTAGAAATTTAGAATTTGAAAAATTGACTGGATTGAGAAAATTAAGACGTTTCTCAAGGAATAAACCATAAGAATTTATTCCAAATATGAAAGAAAATAGATTTATTTATATGAAATGGATATTTAAGCTAAGGATAATATATATATATATATACACACATACACATATGTGCATCTGTGTGTGTGTGTGTGTGTGCGTGCATGTGCACATGTGTGTACATAATCTAATGTTCTATTAAGTTTGATCAATTGGTAAATTCTAGAGAGAATAGACATGAGTGAAGTGAACTCACTTATTTAAGAAACTGTTTAGAGATAACTAAGTTGGAAAAAAAAAATTAAAAAAGAAATTTGGGTATGAAAAGAAAAAAAGGTACATACATACATAAATACAAACATACATACATATGTACATACATACATACATTCATACATACATGCATATATATATACAGAGACTCATATACATATAAATACATAAATGCAAACATACATTCATACACACACACATATATATCCTTACATATATGCAAACATATGAATAAATATATACGCATATATTCCTACATATGATATGTATATAAATACACATGCACACTCATATGCGTATTTCTATGCACACACACACACACACACACATATATGTATATACATACATATTTATGTACATATATGTATGTATATATATGTATGTATGCCTTCAGTCATCTCAGAGTAAAAAAAAATACAAAACGGAATAAATATTTCATATCATTTTCTGATAACATTATTTTTTTCCCTCTTCTTACAAGACGAATCCTAGTTCAAACAGCTTATACCTCTGAAAACTTTTATATGGTTTCTCTTGTTTAATATTTTATTTTCTGATAATTACTTCTTTCTAGTTACACTTTTACAATAGAAGATGATTATACATGAACTAGTTAGACTTCTATTCTCTGTTATTTCGTATTCCCTGAGGTTCTTAACTGCATCCTACCTATTAATTTGAAAGTTGACTAACCTTATATGCAATTAATAAACCATAGCTTTTTTTTTAACTTATAACCTTTATCCAGTCTTCTTTTTTCTTCTCTTTTTGCATGAATATATTCTTCAAGATTCTTTTCTTTAGTCTTTCGCTATTTTACTTCAACTTTCTCTAAGAAAACTATGACCATGCTGGGACACCATCCTGAAAGGTTTTGGTGAACCATAAGTTTTTTTTAAAGTGTCTCAAAATGAAGACAGGCTTAGAAACAAGACATAGACACACAAACATGCAATCACGTATATGCACACACATAGTCATTATTATGTGTATATGTGTGCATTTATGTGTATATATATATATATTTCTTTACTACCCACAAGGGACTATACACAGAGGGGACAAACAAAGGACAGACAAACGGATTAAGTTGATTACGTCCACCCCAGTGTGTAACTGGTACTTAATTCATCGACCCTGAAAGGATGAAAGGCAAAGTCGACCTCGGCGGAATTTGAACTGAGAATGTAACAGCAGACGAAATACGGCTATGCATTTCGCCCGGCGTGCTAACGTTTCTGCCAGCTCACCACCTTCTTTATATGTATATATATATATGTGTGTATGTATGTATGTATCATCATCATCATCATTTAACATTTGTTGTCCATGCTGGCATGGGTTAGCCGGTTAGACCAGGCTGGCTTGCTGGAAGTCTGATTTGGCGTGGTTTTCTATGGCTGGATGTAATAGGTGCTTTTACATGCCATCGGTACAGGTGCCATTTGCTTGACACCAGGGTGTCATTACATACCACTAGCACGTGTGGTAATTTGCGTGAGACCAGTATCTGCAAACAACTGTGATTTTGCTCAGGTTGATGGGTCTACTTTCTCAAATGCAACAATGCCAAAGGTCTTGGTCATTGCTTCCATGAGGCCCAACACTTGAAAGGAACTCAGACGCTTTGCCTCTGGGAAGCCCAATGCTTGAATGGAACTCAACCACTCTGCCTGTTTATGTACATATACATACACACACACACACACACACATATATATATATATATATATATATATATATATATATACATATATATATATATGCACACACACACATACATACATACCTCACACACACACACACACAGAAATATATATCTATGTATATATATATATACACTTACCATACATATCTTTATATATAAAAGTGAAGTTATGTGGCTGTCTCCTACGATTTAGATTACTAACTACTCCCACATTTTGCAGTGCAGTTTAACCAAAAGCGGGTATCTTATAGTCGTGATTCATATCGAGCCCTTCTGGGCATTAGCGCACGTCTACGATGAGTCTACGATTTAAAAAAAAAATTACCATCATTTTTTCCCATTTTTAATGCATTTTTTTTTGCTATTATATAAGGGAAGTAATTCGCGTCTGCGATGAGTCCACGATTTAAAAAAAAATTACCATAATTTTTCCGCATTTTTAATGCATTTTCGCTCAGTTTATATAAGGGAAGTAACTCTCTATAAATGCTTATATAGTTATTTCCCTTACAAACCCGAGCAACGCCGGGCGATACTGCTAGTATATGTATATATCCAAATATACATATGTACATATACATACATGCCTACACATATACACATATGCACACATGCAAACAAATATATATACCTTCAAAACATGGACTAGATGAAACAGGGACAACTGAGGAAGGGAAATATTATTCATGTTGCATGTCTCTTTTCTCTGTTTTTTGTTGTTCAAAAAAGTCGTTTTCTGTTTTTGCTTTTATGTTTTCGTTTCTCATCGTGTTCAATGTTTTTTGATGTCTTGTACCCATATATGCATGTATATATACATAGGTATGTAAATATATGTATGTATATATGCATATATTTATATATTATGTATATTATTATATGATCGAATGCCACACATCCTTTTCCAACTACCATGTACTACTACTACTACTACTACTACTACTACTACTACTACTGGTAATAGTGGTAGTGGTGGTGGTTACAATCATACCAACCATGACAACCATCATGATAATTATAACGACAATTGTCTTAGCTATGTTATCATAAAAATCACATTGAAAATGTATCATATAACAATAATTTCAACGACGATAATATCATAAGACCAAATTCAATCAAATTATGTAATTGTCGAATAAAAACGTCTTGTCCATTAAATAATGTCTTCTAGAAAACATAATCTATAAACTCTCTGTCCATACAGAGAAGCTTATATCCAATCACTTGGTTCTGGATTCAATCCCACTCCATGGCACCTTGGGCAAGTATCTTCCACTATAGCCAGTAGCTGATCAATGGCTTGTAAGTGCCAGGCTTACAAAAAGTACTGGGGTCGATTCATTTGACTTAAGAAATTCTCCAAGGTGGTGCCCCAGTATAGCCACAGTCTAATGACTGAAGCAAGTAAAAGATACAAAAAACATGCCAATATATAGGTGCCACATTTATGAAATTTAAATTAAGGTACCATATTCATATTTCTTCTTTCAAATATAAAAGTAAATGTAACTATACATCCTTAGCCACTCTTATTTGAGAGTCTAAAGGTTTGTGGGTTAAAAAACAAAAATATAAATACACACAATAAGAAACAATTTTGTCATGGGGGAAAGGAGGAAATATAGATATAAGTATGTATACTATTTTAGCAAATTAAATGTTACAGAAAACGTGTACATATATATAGATACACACACATTTTCTGTAACATTTAATCTGGTCTTTCTTCCTTCACCCTAACTATCTATACTAGTCCTGATTACTAAATAAATATAAACTCTTCATCCAAATGTAAAATTTTTATTATTTAATTTTCTATCTGAAGAATTTCTAATAGGAAATTCCTTACATGCCTGTCTATTATGTAAAGCTCTGTAATTCATATTAATGAACGAAACATGTGTAATGGTCCCAGTGTCTTGCAATGAGTTTGAAGCCCATATTGTGTAGTTGTGAATCAAAGTTTGTCACCACACAACCAAAAATTTTGAAGGAACTACGAAATAAGGGTTTCAAGTTTTGGCACAGGTTCAACAATTTTTGATGGGTGGGGTAGTTGATTACATCAACCATGGTACTCAATCAGTTTTTATTTTAACAACCTTGAAAGATGAAAGGCAAGGTTGACCTTAGCAGAACTTGAATGTAGAACATAAAGATGGATGAAATGCTGCCTGATCAAGAACAAACATTTACATGTTTATTTTTAATATGCCTAGAGAGGTTCAGACACAAAATATGCTGGACATTGTAGTGTATTTCTGAGGAGAATATCTTCTCCCTGTTACAATAACTGTGTTTTCAACACAGTCATCTCTTTGGCACAAGGCATTCTGAGACACTGGTGTTCCAACATGTTGAGTCTCATCAGCCAGAACCTGCCAAAAACTGTTAAGGATAGATATACAAATATTTAGTCCTGATCTCACTGTAGATTGTGCAAACAACGTTTTGCTTTTAGTTGGCAGATATAATCACTGATCAGCAACCAATGCTGTTTGCTGAAAACAAACAAAACCAGCTGCTTTGGCTAGTCTCAAAGTTCTAGCTACTTCTAGCTGTGGCGCATGTTGAAACGCTGGTATCCCAGAATGCTGTGCACCAAAAAGATAAGTGTGCTGAACACACTGTCACCTAAAGCGTTCATACATTCCAAATAATACAGTTTTACTGATTTCACATCTACATTTCAAAAACTATATTCAGCAACCAGAATTAGTCATAACCCTTAGAAGTTGGTCAAACTGTCTAAGCTGTTTGTGTTATATATATTCGGTGTTTTAAGTTTTATATTTTACCTCTTTTGTCTGAAGGGTTTAGTCAAACAAATCGACCCCAGTACTTATTTTCTAGCCTGGTGATTCTTCTATCATTCTCTTTTGCCAAACTGCTCCGTTACAGGGATGCAAACAAACCAACACAGTTAACAAGCGAGGATGCAATAAGCACAATTATTAAAACACACATATAGGACACACTCTCCCATGAAATTTCCATTTACCAAATCTACTCATTGGTCGGACCAGAACCACAGTAGGTGATACTTGTTGGAGGTACTATGCAGCAGGACTGAACCCCAAATTTTAGGCTGCAAAGCAAGCATCTTCACCACAGAGCCATAATTTCACCTTTTGTCAATTTATTTTCTGATAAAAAGACCACTTTGTCTTAATTCAGTTGAATAATTATTTAATTTAGTTTTTATAACTTTACTGAAATTTATATTTCATATCTACTTTGCATTAATCATTTCGCATCTTAATCTTTTACACAATAGTACATTACACTTAAGCTATTTAATCAGGAAATTCCTCATAGATATTACTAAAGCTAATTTGTAATAATATTTTTTGAAAAAACGTATTTTAATTTAATACCTTTATCTAGTTGACTATTTTTCAATACATCAGATTCTGCGATAATGTTATGTCACTATAATAGCATATGTTATGTTGTTGAAATTGACAAAAACCTTTTTTTTTTTTTGCTTATGCTCTAAGTTAATGTAATGTACATACAATAATTGTAAATTCTATTTTGAACACATAACCATTTATTTTAAAATGTTATATTTACGTAAATTACAAATACCTGTAATGAAATAAAATATAAGAAATATAAATAAAATGACATCTGTTCAATTCATGCCTTCTATATAATTATTATTCATGAAAAACTGAATAGTACATAGTACAGCTTCTTTCTAAAAGTATGTATACCCTATTTTGTTGTTCTTTTACAAACCCCCACTCTCTGTCAGGCCACTGGTTACCTCTAGTTTCAGTTGAGTGAAGTGGACGGAAAAAAGTCTCCCTCTGGATAGGATTCCAGCTTTCTGTAGAGAAATATGAAAGCATGTGGCTTGCTGGTTAGGAGTGTTGGATTCATGGCTGTAAGATTGTCTTTTCGATTCCTGAACAAGGAGAGATGTTGTGTTCTTGAGCAAAACACTTCATTTCCTTTGCTCCAATCCACTGAGCTGACAAAAATGTGTCATCCTACAATATCTGGACATCTGGACAAACTGTTATGTTATAAAGATGTAAAAAAACCAACAACGTCAGCTGGCTTCTTCAATGATTCAAACTTCTCACACACTGTATTATGCTGATTCTACCTGAGGGCTGCATTATAAGTACTCACGTCAGTAGAAAACTCACCTGCTTATATTCCTGCCCAATGAGCAGGTAGTTCAGATGACCAAATAGTTGAATCCATATAGTCAAAGCAGAGAAAGATCCATTTTCTTTGCATACAAGTTGGGCTGGGAGAGTACAATCCTTTAAAGGAGTTATATTCTTTTAAAGCGTTGTGTAAAATAACCAGTATGAGCAATGAAGTTGAAGATTAAGATGGAAATAGAACTTCTGTTGCAGACCCAACTTGAAATGACCTTACTACCATTCTATTATGCTTGAACAAAATTGATCTCCATCCGATCTCAGAATCTGAACGAAGGTTAAAATTCATAAATCAAAGTTAAGGAAAATGTCTGAAGAGTATAGAAGACCTGTTGTTGTGGACTTGCTAAAGAACAAAAATCAATATGATTAAGATGGATGAGGTGAGATTGATTATTGTTGTCTAATTAGTATAAACAGTACAGCACTTCTTAGCACAACAATAGGCTAAGCTAAATTGTGAAATTGAAAGCAATTAGTTGGTTCTTTTAGCTAATTTGTTTGATTCAAAATTCCATGATGTACATTGCCAAATTTTACAGATTTATTCTTTGATTTTATTTTCCCTCCGTTGGATGATTCATAGTCTAAATTTACTGCAGTGTATTTCCGAAAACTTTTGGTTCTGCTTAATAACATTGCCATCGTGTCTTATGCAGCATAGGCACCAACTGTGTTTTCTTGTCTTCTCCAAATAGACATATTTTTATAGATTTTTAAAGGGAGGTTTTTAAGTAAAAGGAAAATAGAAGTTGTAACATCCATACATGTATTCTATAAAAGTGCTACTGCCATGAAATGAATGAAATATGTATGATATGAGATTTCATTGTAAGGCTGATGATAATAGGTTAAAATGACAAACATAAATCCCAAAACTATTTTGCATGGATCTATGAACTGAGATACATATTTTGAGTTTATTAGGAATTGTATGAAAATCGAAGATGGAAGTGTATGAAGAGGTTAAACATGATTTTGATATATTTCAGTATTAAGTTAAGGAAATTTGGCGTTGAAACAACTGATAAAAGAAGTTGGATTTCAAGGGCAGATAACTAGGCAAGTGTTCAAGTCAGTGGATCATGATAAATTGAATAATGCTTTACATAGTGTATCGAAGGAGTAAAACTATTTTTTCCCTTGCTGGATCTAAAATAGGCATAGGTAACCCTTTTCAAGAAGATGGCAAGACACAGCTCATTATCAGGTAAGCTACACTATTAAAAAAAACTGAAGGTAATTTTTCCTTTAGACATGGTAGAGTCAGTTTAACAGAGAATAATACCTTAAATAAATGCACCAAATACATTAATGTAAGAAAAGAAAAATGATCTACTACACTTCTATAAAAATGACAAAAAGCCTCATGAACTGCAGGTTGCCTATCATCATCATCATCATTGTTTAACGTCTGCTTTCCATGCTAGCATGGGTTGGATGATTTGACCGAGGTCTGGTGAACCAGATGGCTGCACCGGACTCCAATCTTATCTGGTAGAGTTTCTACAGCTGGACACCCTTCCTAATGCCAACCACTCCGAGAGTGTAATGGGTGCTTTTACGTGCCACCGACACGAGGGCCAGTCAGGCGGTACTGACAACAGCTATGCTCAAATGGTGTTTTTTTATGTGCCACCTGCACAGGAACCAGTCCAGCGGCACTGGCAATGACCTCACCCGATTAAAGAAAGGGGTACTGCCCACAACCATTATAGACCCTCTAAAACTGCAAGGTCAATACTGTTAATATTCTTCTTATACGATTGTGAGTTGATGTTCACAAAAATGTATGAACAAAGAAATTCCAGAGAATGTCTTTAGGTGGAAGAATTGGCTATAGTGCTTAGTGTGTAGCTTGAGGGTTGGGCAGAACCAGGGTGAGGAAAGGAGAAAAGATGGTTGTGCCAGGGTGGGCCTGAGTGGAAGTGATACTAGATCAACTAGTTCTGAGGAACAAGGGCCATTAAAGTGACAGTATGGAATCATATTGTACTAGAATCAGATACTAGAGATGTGAATTATTCATTCACTAGTACCATTCCATTCTGACACCCACCCAACTTCTTCAAACCAAATGGACTGTAACCAATAACCAAATAACATAATTATACTACATGAATGATTGCAACCGGAAGATGTTGATACAACAATAGATATGTGCTGGGATAAACTTGCAAGCAATATGATCTTTATTTCAAGTGAGAACAGAGTGAAGCATTTATTACAATTTATTACAATTTATTACATTCAAAAGTCATAGCAGCCAAGACTAGTTAATAACAGGAACTGTTTTCAAAAAACATCTGAAGCAAACATCAACTTGCAGATGAAACCAACGATGAAAATGATAATAATTACTTGCCGTCAACATTGGCAAGACATGGTAATTTTTATTCATGGTAGAGTCAGTCTAACAGAGAATAATACCTTAAATAAATGCACCAGATACGTTAATGTAAGAAAAGAAAAATGATCTGCTACTACACTTCAGTAACAACGACAATAAATTCAAAAACTTCTCCTTAGCATTTAGATTAAACAATATTAAGAGATATGGAACTATCCTCATCCTTCAGAAATACCAGTCTTAATAGCTAAAGTGGTTGACAATATTGCTACAGATTATTATTATTTGTAGTCACTAAGAGAACCTAATGTTTCAACACACATGCATACACACACACACACAGACACACACATACACATGCACACACACACACACCACACACACACACACACACACTCTCTCTCTCTCTCTCTCGCACACACACACACTTATATATGTAAGTATGAATACATACATACACACATGATTACTGAATACCATCTGATGACATCAGTTTGTCTTGGCCATAGCTGCATTCACTTTGCTGAGAAGTAGAGAAGCACTTTCTTCTAGGTGTTATCAATACATACAAGGTGGTATCAAAAAGTTGTTGGACTAGTTCCGTAGTGTGCTAACAGATGGCAGCACATGGTTGCCTGTACAGTGAGAGCAAGCAGTGACCTTCATGAGACAGTGCACCAAGTGACATCACTGTGTTTACTTCACACACTTTAAAGTGGCTGGCATTAGGAAGGGCATCTAGCCAACTAAAACATGTCACAGCTAAAACCGAAGTCCAACACAACTCTCTGTGGCTTTGTCAGACTCAGTCAAACTATGCATGGAAAGCAGATGTTAAATGAGGATGATGATGACGACGACGACGACGACGGCGACAACGACGACGATGATGATTGGTGATGATATATTTTTACAAGAATAATGATGACATCGTTATCTTTTGGAGGCTTCAAAGTTTTCTTCTGCTCAGCCTTCATCAGACTATAGCATCTTTGTGTTTGTCTTGGTTTTATATAGTCTCTGGTAACATTTCTTTTTTCTGATGAAAAGATACAAAAAAAGGCTTTTATAAATTAAAGTTGGAGTTGTGTTATTGTTCAGGATTCAGTTATCAATGTAAAACTTTGCAATCAGGTGTGTTTATTTGGGTGTGTCAGCATAGAGACTATATAAAGCCAAGACAAACCCAAATGTACCATAGATTGATGAAGACTAAGCAAACCAAAACTTCAAAGTTACTGTCAATGCTATTCTTGTAAAAGAATAATATGTATTCAACAAAAATGCATTGAGAATTTCTTGACTATAATGTAAAATTGCTCTTATAATAAGTTAACATAAAAACAAACATTAACACACACAAACACACATATGTATGTATTCATACAAATATATGTATATACACAGACACACACCTCATGCACACACAGACATACATTCATATATATATATATATATATATATATATTCATACATACATACATACATACATACATACATACATACATACATACATACATACATACACACGTACATACACAACTACCAAAATGAATTCAGATGTCATTTAATACTTCTAATCTTTGGCTACATTTTTCACTTCTTATCTGTTTGTATGGTTAGTTGTCTTCTTTGCTTGTTTATAAGCCTTCCTTCCTTTTAAAATATGTTACCTTTTATGTAAGGCAAAACAACACCTAACACTTTTCTGGGAAGTCTTTTAAAGCTTCTTTCTTTGAAATTTATCCATGCATCAAATGTTTGGTATAACAGTAACACAAAAGAACTATTATTATACAACATAGATTTGTCTAGGCAAAATTTTCCGTCTTTTGTAAAGAACTGTCTATTGAGAAAACTTTCTCATTCTGTGTGAAAGAATGGTCTATCAAGATGAAAACAGCTACATGCTGTTGTTAACTATTGTGGTTGTTGTTCTTATGTCTGTTATAGCATTTATATGTATTTAGTTGAGAATTTGAAATTTCATGCTATCGTTATGCTAACTTCCTTGCAGTACAAACATTAGATGATTAATGATTGTACTAAGGAATTTTCAAACCGATAAATATGGTTTTGACTTGATTTCTGTTCAAATATTCTCTCCTCTATAATGATGTTATTGATGACGATTATGAAACTTTTATATTGTACAGGAAGCCAGCAACTGTTCTTTTTACTAAACCATGTGAGATTTCAGTGGACTCTTTTACAATATTTTACAGATAAACCAGAGTGCTAAGAGTATGGTATATTTTTACAAAGTATATATTTTTTTCGTTTTTGGATTTGGTTTGCAAGATTCTTTATATGAGCTTGTGTGTTGAAGCATATTCTGTTGTGTCTGACACAACGAAAATTTTAGGAAAATAAAAATAAGAAATAAGCGGAAATTTTACCAGTGAGTGTGTTACATTATAAGACACAAAAAAAGAAAAATGAAAATGACTCTCCCCAGACACAACAGTATATTTTTTTCATAAGTCTTAATATTAATACTCAGAAAAGGCAGTGAGCTGACAGAATTGTAAAGAGGCTTGGAAAAATATTTAGCAGCATTTTGTCCTTCTTTACATTCAGAGTTCAAATTCCATCAAAGTTGGCTTTGCTTTTCATCATTTTTGGGTTGATAAAATAAATATCAGTTGAACATTGGGGACGATTTAAGTGACTCAGTCCTCCCCTAAACTTCCTAGTTTTGTGCCAAAAATTGAAAGCAATATTAACACTTGGAATTTATTTAAAAAATAAATTTGGCTTTTTTAAAACACTGAGGTAGTCAATGATTTCTGGTGGTTAGTTGTAGAGTGGCATATGTTTTGGATTTATAGTGTTCTAAATACTGTTTTCAATGATTATTATTGATGGATGTAATTTCTGGAAGTAAACTGAAAGAAATCATAAATTGTCATGTGCCTGGGGAACCACAAAAACCAAAACAATAATGTAGATATTGGTTCTTAATACATTCTGACAGATTTTTAACCTGAATATGCTAATTATTGTATTTTGTCTGTGGAGAACAGCTTATCTATCCATTCAGAATCAAATGAGACACCACAGTCTGTTGACTAGGCTGTGTCTCTTCAGTCAAACTTACTTCCAGATCAATGAATCTAAACAAGAATTTTGGCTCTTGTTTATAGAAGTCAGTGAACAATTTATTTGCTGGTGCTTCCTGATGTCTGCCGTACCAACAAAAAATTATTACAAGCATGAAGAACGGTGAAAATCAAAACAATGTCGTATATATTCATTCTTCATACATTCTAGCGGATTTGAACACAAACATGCTAATTGCTGTTGTATATAGTTTATGGAGAACAACTTTTCCTTTCAGGCAATGTGTATTCATAACACACTCAGTTCATTGAGAAAAGGGAACTTTGCAAAAACCCTTACTAGAAATCAAATTAGCAGATACATACAATATCAAACACTGCAAAGAGACCCTGTAGCAATATTAACTAAGTAATGATCTTTAGTGTGGAGGCTCGTGGCTTAGTGGTTAGGGTGTCTGCACCATGATCGTAAAATTATGGTTTCAATTCCTGGACCGGGCGACGTGTTGTGTTCTTGAGCAAAACAC
The DNA here is from genome assembly GCF_006345805.1 of Octopus sinensis. Lineage (NCBI taxonomy): Eukaryota > Metazoa > Mollusca > Cephalopoda > Octopoda > Octopodidae > Octopus > Octopus sinensis. The sequence continues at coordinate 37,626,093 of NC_043008.1, forward strand.
TTCATTTCATGTTGCTCCAGTCCACTTAGCTGGGAAAAATGAGTAACGCTGCAATGGACTGGCTTCCCATCCAGCTGGGGAACACATATGCCATAGAACCGGGAAACTGGGCCCATGAGCCTGGCTAGGCTTTAAAAAAGGGAGCATGTGGTGGCACGTGACTTAGTGGTTAGGGTGCCAGCATCATGATCATAAGATTATGGCTTCAATTCCTGGACCGGGCAAAGTGTTGTATTCTTGAGCAAAACACTTCATTTCATGTTGCTCCAGTGCACTCAGCTGGCAAAAATGAGTAACGCTGCAATGGACTGGCGTCCTGTCCAGCTGGGGAACACATACCCCATAGAAACCAGGAAACTGGGCCATGAGCCTGGCTAGGCTTTAAAAAAGGGAGCATGTGGTGGCACGTGACTTAGTGGTTAGGGTGCCAGCATCATGATCATAAGATTATGGCTTCAATTCCTGGACCGGGCAAAGTGTTGTATTCTTGAGCAAAACACTTCATTTCATGTTGCTCCAGTGCACTCAGCTGGCAAAAATGAGTAACGCTGCAATGGACTGGCGTCCTGTCCAGCTGGGGAACACATACCCCATAGAAACCAGGAAACTGGGCCCATGAGCCTGGCTAGGCTTTAAAAGGGTGCATTTATTTATATTTATATGATCTTTAGTGACCTCCATATAAATAACACTGCACTGAGTGAACATCTCCATCTCAGTATTGGGTCCATGTTTTGGTATTTTCAATGCCTCAAAGACGGCAGATTGGTGTGCAAAACATTACCAATGAGATGGCAAAGTACAACTGAGTGCAAATATTTCAAAGAGTTTCTTCATGAGAGTGACAATTGATTGAGAGATAATTAAACAGAATATAATTAAAGTCTGGTTTCTTCTTAAGATAGGTGCAATAGCTGGATTTTTTAGACATTCCACTGAGGAAGTACTTAAGATTAGAGTGACTATAAACAAGGAGACAATATGTCTAGGAGAAGGTTTATAATAAGATTAGTAAGGAAAGTTATCATTTGGAGATAATTTTAAATTAGATTTCCTATCAGCATATAAATATATAAATACATACCCCCCCCCCCACAATATATATATATATATAATATATATTATAGCACATACATACATATATATATTTATATATTATATATATATATAATATATATAATATATATTATAGCACATACATACATATATATATTTATATATATTATATATATATAACATATAAGACACACACACATGTACATATACATACATTTATATATATATGTATATATAAAATATATATATGTACATACCTTTATATGTATGTATGTGTGTATGTATATATATATATAATATATATATATATATATATACATGTACATACATACATTTATACACACACACATATATCTATATATATGATATATGATATATATATGTATATATGTATGTGTATATGTGTGTGTGTGTGAGTGTATATATATGTGTGTATGTGCATGTATATATATATATATGTAGAGAGAGGGAGGGGGAGAGAAAGGCAGACAAACAGACAGAGAGTGAAAGAGAGAGGAAGGATGTGAGGATGCTGGGGAAAAGAGAGTATGTGAGGTAGGAAGAATGAGTGAAAGAAGAAAAGGAGAGAGAGGAAGGGAGAGGAATTTACTTTGTATTCAAATCTTTTCAGGGAATTTTGGGGGATTTCTGTCTTTACTGATCCAAGAATATTGATTTTTGTTTTATTGAATTTCTTTCGTAGTGTGATTCACATGAATGGAGATTCTGATTAGATTTTCTGGTTCCATTTTCTTGGAACTGGTTTCATTTTCTTTCTCTGTAGATGCATGAAGACACCGTCTCACACACTTGCAGGGTACACATTCTACCTTGTGCATTGCTTTATCTCCCCATTCCCACCACCACCACCACCTACACCACCACCCATGCCATCGCCACTGCTGCCACTACCATCTCTGCTGCGGCCACCACCACCACAACCAATGATACCATTGACTGAACAACACTACCAATACTAGAAGTCTAATGGAAAGTCGATGCTTGATGGGTTCATCCCTTCCCTCTCTGCCTCTTTCTCTCCTCCTCCTCCTCATCACCATCATCATCACTGTTGCTGTTGTCGTCATCCTTACCATTATCCGCACCATCGTCATCATCGTCATCATCATCATCATCATCATCATCACGCTTATCAGCATTATATCATCATCATCGTCGTCGTCGTCGTCATCATCATCATCGACATCGTCATCATCATCATCATCATCATCATGCTTATCATCATTACATCATCATCGTTGTTGTTATTGTCATCATCATCATCATCATTATCCATCATCGTCGCCATTTTCATCCTTATCACCATAGTCCTCATACACTTATTTCTCCTCTTCCTCCTTCTCCTCAACATCATCATCAGCAGCATTATCCCCTTCATTTCATGACCACTTTCCATGCTGCTAGTATGGGTCAGAGGAGTTGTTCTTATTTGGAGTTATAGCTTTCTATGAAGTGTCAGAGGCCTAAGTCTCTCCCAAGCATTTCATTTCTAGCATGTTTTCTATGACAGCATCCTCTTCCTATTCCTAACTACTTTACAGAGAGTATATATCCTAAAAATGCTACCACAAGTCTTGCATTTAAAGGTATTTGGAATCCAAAGTATAAATCAAGACAGGAGTGGTGCAGGTGAACAGAAGATCAAATGTAAATGGCTAGATTCTTTTACTATTCTACTCTTTTATTTGTTTCAGTCATTTGACTGTGGCCATGCTGGAACACTGCCTTTAGTCGAAGAAATCGACCCCATGACTTATTCTTTGTAAACCTAGTACTTATTCTATCGGTCTCTTTTGCTGAACCGCTAAGTGACGAGGACGTAAACACACCAGTATTGGTTGTCAAGCAAAGTTGGGGGACAAACACAGACACACAAACATATACACACACATACACACACACACAAACACACACATATTTATGATGGGCTTTTTTCAGGCTTTTTTCAGGCTTTGGTCGTCCTGGTCGGCCTGAGACTATAGTAGAAGACACTTGCCCAAGGTGTCACGCAGTGGGACTGAACCCAGAACCATGTGGTTGGTAAGCAAGCCACTTACCACACAGCCACTCCTGCGATTGGTCCTTTTTGATTGAATAATATAATAAAATGAAAACAAGCACAGGTATGGCAATGTGGTTAAGATATTCACTTCTCAATCACATGATAACACATTCAGTACCAACATGTGGAAAGACCAAAGTCATGTGAGTGGATTTGGTAGATAAAAATTGAAAGAAGCCTTTTGTATGTGTGTATGTGTGTGAGTGTGTATGTGTGTGTGAATGTGGCAACCATAACAGTGGCATGTAACAAGCACCCACTACACTCTCAGAATGGTTGGCGTTACGAAAGGTATCTAGCTGTGGAAACCTTGCTACAACAGATTGGAGCCTGGTACAGCCTATGGGCTTGCCAGTCTTCAGTCGAACCATCCAACCCATGCCAGCATGGAAAGCGGTCGTTAAACGATGATGATGATGATGGTGATATATATGTATATATATATATATCACCACCAACACCTCCAGCACCACCACCACCACCACCACCACCAACACCACCACCATCATCATCATCATCATTTTCATCATCATCATCATTTTCATCATCATCATTTAATGTCCGTTTTCCATGCTGGTATGTGTTGGACGATTTGACAGGAGCTGATCAGCTGATGGGCTATTCAGGCTCCCTGTAAGTCACACATTATTTCTATGGCTCGATGCCTTTCCTAATGCAAACCATTTTACAGAGTGTATTGGGTACCTTTTAAGGTAGCACCAGCACTTATAAGCTCATGGCATCACATAATAACTGGTCATCTTGCTTTTGCCCATCACTTGGTATTAATCACAAAGACTCTGAGAATGATTTTCATGTTATACAACTGTTTATTACAATAATCTGGATTCATACGGCTATCATTTGGTGGTGACCTCTTTTGTTATTCCATCTTCTGAAAGTCCTATGGTAGAGTGGTGCCGTATGCAGACCATTTGGGTACACAGAGTAAGTTACACCTTTTCTTTGCTGCCTATACTTCAAACTATGCAGAGCTGCAGTAGGATTGAATAGTCATCTGAAAGGTGATGGATGGAAAGTCAGAAATGCCACTGACAACAATGAAGCACATGGGGACAGCAATTATCTGTAAAGATGGAGCAATCACCATGTAAGTATGTATGTATGTATTTATGTATCTATGTATGTATGTATGTACTAGCAGTATTGCCTGGCGTTGCTCAGGTTTGTTTCGACCCTTTAGAATTGGAATCTTTGAAAAGTAAAAATTTTGCATTATGTAGCTTGTTTTTCTCTTTAAGTGAACATTTTTTTGGCTGAAATACACCGAAAAATGGCGACACAACAGTAAACAAATCGTAAAAAATAGGGATTTTCATAGAAAAAAAAGCACCTTTTTGATGTAAATAAATTTTGGTTTTAACATGGTCCGATTTGAATTTTATCTCCTACGGAATGAAGAGCAAGCCTTCTTCTATCATACTATCAATTTTGGTCAATTTGCACCGCAGGGTCTCGGAGGAGATAGTGTTAGTTGAAGGCTACAAAACCTGCCACACACAGACAACTTCAGTATTATATATATATAGATTTATGTATGTATGTATGTATGTATGTATGTGTGTCTGTGGATATACGTTGGTATGTATATGTGTGCACATTGAGGTATCTTTGTCTTGACATCTTGTGATAGTTGTGAGCCTCACCATCATACAAGTGATGTCATTTATTTTCATTCTTCTGTGAAAACATGTCCAACCAATGGGAAATATTACCTAGCAAAGAAAATGGTGAATGTTGGTAATGGGAAGAGCATCCAGCTGTAGAAAATCTTCCCCCTCTTCCATCTAGCAAGGAAAATGGAAAAACTGTAAAAGTAAATCTTAAAATGTTTACTGCTATTGTTATTAAAGCTGCAAACATTAACTGTAACATTTTCTCAAAGATTTATGTAGCAAAAATATAGAACATTACAACGAAAATAGTCACAGACCATTAAACTGATATTGCAGTTGACATACAGTTGGAAAATGAGATCTAAGATGGCATTTAGTATTTTTAGGAAAAGATATGCAAACGTAACTATTGGTGCAAGCATGGCTGTGTGGTTAAGAAGTTTGCTTGGGAGCCACATGGTTTTGGGTTCAATCCCATTATGTAATAATTTCTGCAAGTGTCTTTTGCTAATATATATATATATATATATATATATATATATATATATATATACATATATTTATATATTCTTTTCTTTTATTTGTTACAGTCATTTGACTGCAGTTATGATGGAGCACTACCTTTAGTTGAACAAATCGATAAGCCTAATACTTATTCTATTGATCTCTTTTGCTGAACTGCAAAGTTATGGGGATGTAAACACACCAACATCGGTTGTCAGGCAATGGTAGGGGGACAAACACACTAACACACACATATCTGATGGGTTTCTTTCAGTTTCTGTCTATCAAATCCATTCACAAGAATTTGGTCGGACCAAGCCTATAGTAGAAGTCACTTGCCTAAGATGTCATGCAGTGGGACTGAACCCGGAACCATGAAGTTGGTAAGCAAGCCACTTACCATACAGCCACTCCTGCACCCATATATATATATATATATATATATATATGAATATTAATGTGGGTTTAGAAGGATATATTTTCCGGTTGGCCTCTGTGGCGACTCTCAGTTATGTTCCAGGTTACAGCTAACTGCAGCAATTAGTATTTAACGTCTATGACTACTTGGAGTTGTCACTCATATTGTAAATTCCTCTGATGCGTAATTCAATGTTCGCTTCACTGGATCATATCATTTGGAGTGTATAGTTGCAATTATTATAATGATACAGAACATGGCGACTGGTACATCCTCAAAATTTATTTCCTTTTATTTTATGGTCATACAGCATATTTTTATGGTTATGCTGTCCTACACCTGTTTCTGCTGCTCAGAGTATGAGCAGTCGCATATGCAACCAGGCATAATTTTGCCTTTCCCTTGGATAACATCGGTGGCATGGACAGAGGAGGTTGGTATGCGTGGGTGATTGCCTGGACTTGTGCCTGGGAGGGTAACTTTCTAGGTGCAATCCCATGGTCATTCATGACCGAAGGGGGTCACAATTTATATATATATACATAATTTTCTGTACAGTTTCATTCAGAATCTTTCAACCAACTTGGCCCAAAGTAAATTGAATTCGGTTATTTGTTTATTGGGCAGGATTCAAGAGAAAGTGAGGGACGGTTTGCTTGAATCCTGAATCTGATATGGTTGTAGAATTCTATGGTTGATGGTTGAAACACTCTGAATGAAGCTACAGAAAGACATGTAGGTTATAACCATAAAAACATATTGTATGACATACCATAAAGTAAAAGGAAATAAATTTTGAGGATTCACCAGTCTCATATTCTCTATCATTATAATTATATATATTTTAAAATGTAACCACATGTGGATCATTGGTGATTTTTTTCTCTCCGTCTTCCTTTGCCCTTGGACTTTCCTCTGTCTCCTGTTTCTGATGAAGAGCTTTGCCCCAAAGGTTAAAAACTACCTTTCTTTCCTTCCCTGATTATTTATGGAGTATGGCTAACCATACAGTTTGTAGGGAAGATGTAACTGAGTAGCTATGACTCTGGATAACCAACTCAAAGGTCTTGAGTTCAAATCGATTGCTGCACGAGTATTGCTGCTGTCTGTTTTGAGTTACACATTTGATTCTATAGTCTTTATTTTGCCAAACTGTTTGTAAGAAGTATCATGTGGTCTGTTAATGTGAGACCAGATCAAATAGACTGGTAACAGTCTATTTAATATAACAGTCTTTGCTATATTGATTAATTACTTTCTATCTTGTGGTGCATATTTACAGTTAGGTGACCTGGGCTCTATGAAAGTTAAATATTTTTGTATGCACACTGTATAGAAACTCTGAATAGCCCACTAAACTCCAAGGCCCCATTAAAGGTTCGATTGATGCCTAACTCTAATGTTATGGTGATGAGTGATTAGTGGGTAAAGCTGTATGGAATTTTACTCTATGACAGGTAACACTCCCAGATGTTCTGATTCCACTTCTCAACAAATAATGCAGAATGCAGAATAAAAAGTTGGTATTAATAAACTTAATGATACACCAACAGCAGATTTCCAGCTCATAACCTGTGCACAGGTAGTTCGGTTGATTATACACATAGACTAATGTTAGATGATGCACTGTAAAGAGCATTTGCACCATGTGATACCAATGAAAGGATATGAATGGCAGGCCTCCCAACTGGCTGGCTGGTTTGATGGCTGGCTGGCCGGATGTTTCCTTTATTCTATTATGTTCATTATCCTCTACTTTTCTCACATCAATAATACTAAGTTTTATTAAAATATGAATGCAGAAGTAATATATAAATAAATAAACTGAAAATAAATAAAAAGTCATAAACAAGAAATTAGCAACCACAGGACTGATTTCTGAGCATAGAATATATTTGCAAATGAAAAATTATGAGATTAACAGTTAAAGTCTATCATAGTGGTAGGTGCCTTGTGGCAAGATAACAACATTCATAATACCTAAGGATTATACAACTCATAAAATATATTTAATAAAATCATGGGTACATTTTTGGCTTGAGAAAACTGTCACACTCCATCAAATGTAGATTTAATTAGCTTAAAAATAAATTGCAAAAAAAAAAAGAAATGAAAAATGGAAGAATGTGATGCATTTTGTAGGTTTGTCTATAACTGTTGTTGTGCTTAGTTGTCTAAATTAAATTTGTATTGGTATGTTTCACGTGACAGAGAGTAAACCATAACAGATTTCTTATGTTGTATATAAACTATATTTATTAACTTCTTGATATATTTGGTCTTTGGGCATTAAGCCATGCTACTATATTCAGTACAGTCCTTCATATAACTAAAGATTGTATAGCCATGGGTGAATGCCTTTAACCTTTCAGCATTTAAACTAACCATGTCCGGCCCAAATATTCTACCTGTTTTATTTTCAAAGTGGCCAGATCAACACTCTCACACCTTTCCTACAATGTCAAAGAAGTTTGCTCTCTAACTACATAGGTCTGAGTTCAGTCCCACTGCATGGCACCTTGGATAAGTGTCTTCTTCTATAGCCTCAGGTCAGCTAAAACCTTGTGAGTTGATTTGGTGGATGGAAACTGAAAGAAGCCTGTCATATATATGTCATATATAATAAAAAAACTGCAATGGTCTTATTCTCCACTTGATAAATGGTGGTATAAATTATTGTGACCAGGAAACCCTGGGTAGCTGCATTTAATAAGATCTGTGTTTTTTTATTATAAGATTATCTTTACTCTCTTAGTTGATCAAGCACTTTTCTACTTGAAGTATTACCACACAATTATGTCTATGTACATACATATATGTGTGTGTGTGTTTGCTCCTCTTCCACTGCTTGATAAGCAGTGTTAGTGTGTTTATGTCCCTGTAACTTAACAGTTCAGCAAAAGAGTACAATAAATTAAGTACCTGAATTAAAAACATAGGTAGTAGGGTTGATATTTTTTTATTTATGCGCCCTTTTCAAACCTAACCAGGCTCATGGGCCCGGTTTCCCAGTTTCTGTGGTGTATGTGTTCCCCCCAGCTGGACGGGATGCTAGTCCATCGTAGCGTTACTCAGGAAACAGGAAGAAAGAGTGAGAAATAGTTGGGGCGAAAGAGTACAACAGGGGTGCCACCACCCCTGCTGGAGCCTCATGGAGCTTTAGGTGTTTTTGCTCAATAAACACACACAATACCCGGTCTGAGAATCAAAACCGCGATCCTCCGACCATGAGTCCACTGCCATACCCCTGGGCCATTGCGTCTCTACAGTAGGGTTGATTCATTCAAGTAAAATTCTTCAAGGTGGTGCCCCAGCATGGCCATAGATTAATGACTGAAACAAGTAAAAGTTAAAAGATAAAAGAATCATGACTTTGAAATCCCAAAGTTACATGATAATACAGGATTAACTTTAAAGAATGAGAATAAAAAAAGTATTACTTTTGACAAAATAATTTGAATGCTAAAGGGTTAAACAGAGATTTGTTCAATAAAGACTGACCTGGGGTTAAACAACAGCAATAAAGAAACACTATAGAAAGAAAATTATTGTAATGTTGTGGTGTATCCACAGTTCAACTCTAAAATCTCATTCAGAAAAACAAGCAAAGACTAAGGAGTGAAAGTGCAGACAAGCATGGGAAAAAAATGCCTGAGGAACAGAACATCGATAAGGTCACAAGGTGTGATTAAAGGACTTTGACAAAGCAATTAACTAATTAATTGATTAATTGGTTAGTCAAAGTTTAATTAAATTGGTTGGTTAAAGTCTAATTAAATAATTAGTTAACTGGTAATAAATCAGAAATGAACTACAATTACTAGTAATATTCTATTGGAAAGAAAAATAAAACAATCCCCAGAAGTCCACCAATGTTTGATTCAGCATATAATGCCATATCAACAATTGAGTAAAACACTCAAAAATGAAATGCATTTTTTCAAATATGTTTTTTTTTTCATTATGGCTGATAACAAGAAACATTTTCCACCATGGCCATCCAGATGTGTGTGAAAAAATATTTATGAGTATTTGAATGAGAACATGTAAATCAAGTTTTATGAATGCATAAATGTGTGTAAATTTTCATGATATATGTACACATATGTGAATGTGTGTGGTGTGCGTATATACAGGTGTGTATGAATGTAAGTGCTTATATGACACACACACACACACATATGTATATATATGCACAAGGAGCCATGTTAGTGTTGATATGTGGGTTTGATTTGAGTTGGAGTTAGCTCATGATTTTTCAGTTAATTGTTTAAATAATATTTCGTTTTGGGATTTGGTTTAACAGAATGCATTTAAGTAAATGTCACTTTAAATCAGAGTATATATATTATTATTATGGTGGTACCCCAGCATGGCCATGGCCTTCGGGCTAAAACATTTTTAAGGATTTTAAGGATTTATATATATATATATATATATATATATATATATATATATATGGGTCAGTGGTTAGAGTGTTGGGTTCACTATCATAAGCTAGTAAGTTTGATTCTTGGACTGGGCTATGTTGCATTCTTGAGCAAGACACTTTATTTCCTGTTGCTCCATCTCATTCAGATGCAGAAATGAGTTCCGATGTCACTGGTGCTAATCTGTACTGGCCATTACTTTTCCCTTGGATACCATTGGTGGCATGGAGACGGGAATCAATGACTGAAACAAATAAAAGAATAAGAAAATATATATGTATATATAAATATGTATACACTCATATACACGCATATTTCCTATTTTATACAAATGAGTTTGTAAGCATAAGAACTTAAATAATATTTTGTGCATCTAAGGTGGTGAACTGGCAGAAACGTTAGCACGCCGGGCAAAAAGCTTAGTGGTATTTCGTTTGCCGCTATGTTCAGGGTTCAAATTCCGCCGAGGTCGACTTTGCCTTTCATCCTTTCGGGGTCGATAAATTAAGTACCAGTTATGTAATCGACTTAATCCATTTGTTTTATTCTTGTTTGTTCCCTCTATGTTTAGCCCCTTGTGGGCAATAAAGAAATAAGAAACTTTAGCATGCTGGGTGACATGCTTAGTAGTATTTCGTCTGTCTTTAGATTCTGACTTCAAATTCTGCCAAGGTTGACTTTGCCTTTCATCCTTTCGAGGTTCATAAATTAAGTACCAGTTGTGTACTGGAGTCGATCTAATCGACTGGTCCCTCCTCAAAAATTTCGGGCCTTGTACCTAGAGTAGAAAAAAAAATTTTGTGCGTTTGCAATGGTTAAGTCAAAGCATTGGCAAAGTACAGGCAAGGTACAGACATGGCTGTGTGGTAAGAAGCTTGCTTCCTAGTCATGTGTTCTTGCATTCACTCCCAATGAATGGCACCTTTGGCAAATGCCTCTTGCTATAGCATCAGGCTGATGATAACCTTGTAAGTAGATTTGGTAGATGAAAACTAAAAGAAACCCATTGTATATGTCTATGTATTTATATATATATATGTATATATATAACGTTTTTATTTCGTATATTTTCATTTGTCTTGCTTATTTTTAACGCTTTGGTTTGTACTGAGTTTTTATTTGAGAACACATTCTTCGTGGAAAATAGTGATTTTGACGTCTATATCTTGCATGTTGACCATCCACTTTTAGTGGTCAGTCCTTTAAACTTTGTAAGTAAAAATATTTTAATCTTCGGATTTCTTTAATATGCTAGGCCACTGGTTTTAATTGATTAATATCAATTTCTACTCCTATTAAATTTTATATATATATATATATGTATATCTTTGTCACCAATGCTTGAAAACTGGCATTGCTTTTGCTTATGCCCCCATAACAGCAGTTTGGCAAAAGAAACCAACAAAATAAACCAGGCTTTAAAAAAATGTACTGGGATTGATTCATTTGACCAAAAAAAAAACCCTTTCAAGGTGGTGCCCCAGCATGGCCACTATCCAATGCCTGAAACAAATAAAAGATAAAAAATGAGTCGGATTATAGTTGTTAAGCATGTATGTATTTATCTGGGTGTGAATGCATACTGTGAATGTCACAGCATGCATAATTCTAATATAATCACATGACTGTATCCCCTGCATTCATTTGTGCATATGTACATGTAAATGCTTTGTCTGTGGGTGTGTATGCCTGTATGTATGTGTCTTGCATACATAAGTAATATACTATTACTACACTAGTTGCAGTGTAAACCTGATTTTTACAGGATCTAAGGATGATAAACTTGTGTTAAAACTAAAATTAATTCTGTTTTCTTTTAAAAGCAAAAAGTGCCCCCTGCATGAAGTAGCCACAACTAGAACGATTCTAAATTGTAGGATATGTATAATCTTCAACATGCAGGGAAAGCGCTGATGAGCCTTCAGCTTTCTGGATATGTTGCAATCTATTATGCAACTGTTGGCAAAATTGATACTTAAATGCTTCAAACATTGTAACAATAGGCAGATTCTCTAATAATAGGTATATTCACTCAACAGGCTTATTGAGTTCTCATTTTTTAAAATATGTGCTATCTCAACCAAATAACTACTTCAGTTCAGTTTACATACATACACACACACACACACACACATATATATATATATATATATATGCTAGCATGGAGAA
>NC_043008.1:37640889-37665889 GCF_006345805.1 Octopus sinensis
CAGACATCATCAGAAAAAGGTAATTAAATTTCATTAAAATGACAGATCTATCAGACTTTCAAAGAGATCAAATTCTTGGTGTTCGTATGGCAGGTGCTAGCGTAATGAAAACAGCTGAAATGTTTGGTGTATCAAGAACTACTGTCTCAAAAGTAATGACAGCCTTTGAGAAAGAAGGAAAAACCTCCCCGTTGAAACAAATATATATATATATATATAAAGTTGTCATTATTGTTCAAAGAATCGTTAGCGTTTGACTCAATTTCTTAATTTATCCATGTTATATAAAAACAATTCACTTAACCCTGGAATTTCTACCTTTATAAGTAGTCTGTAATATCCATCCGATTTATTTAAATTTTTGCTACCCTTGAAACTATTTTTTTCTTTTCCTTGTTATTTCTACACACTGAAAATATATACATACATTTATATACACTTCTTCAATCAGGTTTTCATATAACCTGCAAATAATATAGTTACCACATGTGGAGTTATTTAATATAAACACATCTCTTAAGGATATACCTATTTTCCTAAGAAAGGCTTTCCTTAAACAACTCATTAGTAAGACAATCTCCTTTATTAACCACATTCGATGGCTTGCTTTCTTCTTCAACAATAAAGACATTAAACAACCTTCTAATGAACAAACTTCTGAATTCAGCAAATTTTTAAAATCTAAAATAATCCTCCACCTAACCCAAAATTGAAACAGTTTGAAGATGATATCTGGTCTATTGTGAAGAATGTGAAATTTCATCGTTCACTCTTAACCCTTTTGCTACCATATTTCTGTTGAGATGCTCTGTGCTTCTTTCAATTAATTTTAAATATAACAAAGGATTTAGTAAAATAACTTAGTTATCATTAAGATAGTGTTAGGAACATAAATTGTGACTGAAGTTTGGTGGAAGATTTTAACTCAGAAGTTATGAAAACAAGACATTTGTACAACAGAGCCAGAGGCGGTTTCAGGCAGGTTGGTATCAAAAGGGCTGAGGTATCTTCACAATATCACCAAAGAAATTCACAACATTGATGGGATACTTGTTCGATCTGATAAAACAGGAAGCATATACAAACTTACCAAGGATTACTACATAGAATTGCTTAGGAAAGATATTCCAAAGAATTATAGGATTACTGGTAAAAATGCTATCAGGAAAGCCAACTTTGAGGCTAAGAAAAGTTATGGAGAAATAAGACTTACAGATGAAGACCAAACATCTTTATCCTAAACAAACTCATTTTATTTTAAAAGACCACAAATCAAATTTTTTACAACCCAGCTTTACAACTTATTTGTCCTTCTAGCTCTGTTATTGGTGTACTTAGTAAAAATATTCAAGATAAATATATTCCTTCTTTAGTTAAAAAATGAAAGCTTAATTTGTGGTTTAATTCATTTCAAGTGGTCAACAGGTTTAATAACAAGAAGTGCACTAAGTTTATCCAGTTCGACCTTTCTAGTTATTATTATTCTTTTAATCTAATTGTACTTAACAAAGCACTCTGTTTTGCACACAACAAAGCAGGTCTCATCCAGGATGAAATTAATGTAGTGTTAGTTGCCAGAAAATCAATCATTATATTTGAAAATAAGTTATGGGTCTGTAAAGATATGCCTGATAGTTTTGATGTCACAATAGGAAGTTCTGACTTAGCACAATGGGCTGATTTGGTCTGTATCTATATCCCTAATGAGATAGCTGACCAATTTCCAAACATCAGTGGAGGTTTATATCATGATGATTGTCTACTGTGCCTTCAAACTGTTTCTAACCAAAAATTACAAAGGGTTGAAAATAAGTTGGTTAAATTTTTCTGAAACATGGGCTTAAACATTATTTTCGATGGTGATATAAGTAAAACCAACTTTTTAGATATTACCCTTAACTTATATAATGATTCATATTTCCCATACCATAAACCCCCAACTAATTTAAAATATATTAGCTTTTTCAATAATCATCCAAAGACTTTTACAAGAAGCTTTAAAATATTTCATTCAGACTTTCTAGATTATCTGCTGATGTTGATATCTTTAACGATAAAGCTGTATTTTATAACACTGCCTTACTTTAAACAGGCTATAAAGAAAATATTACCTATATTAACCCACTTGACATTAATTCTGCCCCTATTAATCAGCACATGAAAACACATCATAACAGTAATAACAATATGAATTTTAGTTTGAATAATAACAATAAATTGGAAAATGTATTTTTGCAGCATTAGGGAGACAACCGTTCTTTATTTCCCTTTATATGTAATAAGAATAAGTCTAGGACTTTGAAGATAATTACCCAGATAACAAGATGGTAAAACAATTTGGTTGATCATTACATTTGATAAGCACATTAAATCCAACCTCCCTTATCAGTTTCATGAAGCTATAGATAAGAATTTTCCCCCAAATTCAAGATACCATTTCATTATCGAATTAGGATAGATTTTTCAAACACCAAGAACCTTTTATGAATCATTTCCTCACATAACCATAAGTTATTAAATACAAATCCATTTAATGAAAATAATAACAGTGATATTATTAATGTTAACCATTCTTTGAACAATAATAACAACAATATTGAAATTTCTGATATAAATTCAAATAGAATTTGTTTCCTTAGCAGTAATTCTAAGACTAGAAACTCTGTTTGTTAATGTAAAATTACTTCCAGTTCTGATGTTTTCATCTCAGTTGTCAAAAAGAATATCTAACCATTATTCTACATTTAAACATAACCCTAACAAACAAACACAACAATACTGGACTTAGTAAATTAATTTGGTCTCTAAAGGAACATAATAAACAATACGGTTTGGTATGGAAAATTCTATCTAGATCCTTTCCCTATGACAAAGGTAAATCTTTTTCCCGCTCTGCAATGAGGAGCTATTTTTCATCCTTTTCTCGAAGCATACTCTTATAAACATGTGTAAAGAACATGTTTATTGTTGTAAACATTGGTAAAAACATACCTTTAGTTACTAATTTCTACTAATCTGTAAAATTCAACTTTTAACTGTCTTCTTACATTTCATTTCCACTACATATATCTATTTCCATGCTTTTAAACTTATTCCCATTCATGTATCGCTTTATAATTTTTCACTCTTAATTTTCTGTTAATTTCTTTCTCTCTTCTCCTATGCTTTCTCTAAATTACCTTTGACAACCAAATCCATTCACAAGGCTTTGGGTGGCCCAAGGCTGTAGTAGATGGCACTTGCCCAGGATGTCGTGCATTGGGACTGAACCGAGAACCATGTGATTGGGAAGCACATCTAAAATGGTGATGGAGATATTTGGCAGCCCCTTGATCTACAGCTGGTTTTTAAAAGAATAACGTGCTAGCATTCTCCTTATATCATATATTTACGTACATGGTAATCACATTTGTTTAAAATGGTTTATTGATGTGTTTTGTTCCTTTTCTTTCCTCGACAAGATTGCATTGCTTTACATCATTAGAGACCTTTGAGTGTTGAAGAGGGTCCTACAGAATAATTGTTTATCACTGTACACTAACTTCTGTTTTACTTTCACTGATAGCTCTACAAGACACCGACTAGAACAACTCTACTCTTTGACTCTCAACCCTTTCTTGAAGACTGACTACTGGTTTATTTCTAATGGCCTCTCCTACCACTTTTTATCGGGAGGGGTATACAGTTTCACTAAACAACAGTGTCACTATGTAAAATTTCATCCACCAATGTACAGAACTATTATCTACAACTTAGAACATACATATACACATACTCACACACACACACACACACACACACACAAACAAACAAACACACACACACACACATATAAATAAGGATAAGATCGTAATTTAAATATCGATCTTATCAAGTGGCCAGCATGTAAATAAAAACCTTCAAAGGTAATAATTATTATTAAAATTATAATTTAGGGTATCTAAGAGATAGCACCACGCTGGAAATGGTAGCCAAAACTTGACTCTAATGTGGTTTTAGAGTCACGTTTTGGCTGCTATTACCAGCGTAGTAGATACCCTAAATTATAATTTTATATGTGTGTATATATATATATATATATACATGCACATAAATAAAATCATGCATGCATACATGTGTTTATACATACATAGTCTAAGTAGATTCATGTCTGGGTATGACTACTTCACAGGAAGGTTTCAATTTCTTGGATGTTACTATGAAAGGCCACAAAGAGAGGGCAAGTGCCATCTACTACAGCCTTGGGCCACCCAAAGCCTTGTGAATGGATTTTGTTGACAGAAACGGATAAAAGCCCATCATATATATTTGTGTGTGTGTGCATGTGTATATGCATGCGTGGATGTGTGTGTACGTACATACATACATATGGGGTTTAAAATTTATGACTAGATTCTATTGAATCCTATTACTAATATATTTATATATGTATATACATTTATATATATGCATACATACATATATATATATATGTACAAATTTATGTATATATATATATATATAAATGTATGCATATGTGTGTGTAGGCATGTATGATGATAAATAACCTTTTTGTTTCTGCACTTTATTCTTTTATTTTTATATACTCATATACATAAACATCTTAAAAGTACTTTTTCTTTTTAAAATTCAGAAACATAATCTCCATTGAATAAGAAATTATTAATATGTAATTATAAATATTTTACTGAAAATAAACATCTATAAAAGATAATAATGTGATAATTTTAAAACAAAATGCATTGATTCCCAAGTAATAAATGTTTTTAAAGAAATTTTTTTTAATAGTCTTGTTCTTTCCTATAAAAATCATTTTCTGGAGAATCAGAAACTCTTAAAGAAATTCCTAAAAACCAAAAATATTATATAATTCTTTAACATGAGAAATTTACGTTTTTTTTCTCCTTAAATAATTCGAATTCATAGAGCAAGTGTTTTCCATGATAATATATTAGTTGTTAATCAAAAATTATAAAATTGTAAGTAAAAATATTTTAAGCATTATGCTTTTTTAAAAATTTATTTATCTCTAATTCACCTGCAACAGCTTGCGATATCTTCATATTTATATGAATGAAATACTAAAAGAATGATTTCAAATTTTCTACATTTTATGCAATATTTCAAAGTGGTAATTCAGTGTTAAGAGAGCTTGGTGAAAATGCAGTGCATCAGCCAAATGGGCAACAGCAAAGAAATCTGGTATTTTTAATATAAAGAATATTCAGTATTTGTAAAAACACACATTTGTAAATTACATACATTAATAAATCTAAATTCACAAGTTACATCTAGCAATAAATGGATTCAAATTTGGTGAACAATTTTAGCTATTACATGGCTGCATAGGAGCAGGCTTGGCTGAATAGCTGAGAAGTTTACTTCCTAATCACACAGTTTCAAGTTCAGTCCCACAGTGTGGCACCATAGGCAAATATCTAATAGTACAGCCCCTGGTCAACCAAAGCCATGTGAGAGGATTTTGTGGATAGAAACTGACTGAAGCCCAAGGGGTCATCCCATAAATAATGCAGATTTGTTTTTATACTTTTATTTTTCAAAATTAAGATAGACAAATTTCTTTTTTAATCTAAAATATACTCTCCTTCATTTTCTACAATGCTCTTCCATCTACATGGTAGACTTGCAAAGCCCCTTTTCCAAAATCCACTTGTTTGTGATAAAAAATACTCCTCCAGTACTATTCTGACCTCGTCCACAGAATTCATATCTTTCCATCGAAATGATTTTGAAGATAGCAGAAAAATGATAACCAGATGTGGTAATGTCCGATGAATATGGTGGGTGGGGAATTGTTTCCCATTCAAACTGCTCTAGCCTTTCGAATAGCATCCTTACTGCATGTGGCCAAGCATTATCCTGATGGAAGAACACCTTCTTGTCTTGAAACCAAAGATAGTTGTTTTTCTTTTAGCCCTGACTTAATCCACTCAAGCTGCTCACAGTAGATCTCCTTTGTTATCAATTGGTTTAGGTTTAAAAGTTCAAAGTCCCACCAAACAGATAACAACACCTTACGTGGGTGAAGACCTTCTTTAACCAGGTGTGCTGGTGTTTCCCCTTTCCCTACCCGCTGTCTTTGGGGCCTGATATTTTTTTATAGAGAACCCATTTCTTTCACTAGTTACTATTTAGTGGGAAAAAAAGTTCATTCATGAGATGTGACAGCAAAGAAGGGCACACATTCACTCTCTGTACATGATTAGACTCAAAAAGTTTGTGACGAACCCATTGACCCAATTTGGTGACTTTTCCTATGTCATGCAGATGTTGATGGGTGGTTGAATGACCAAATCCAAGCTTTTCTGCTAGTTCCTCAACATTTACGTTAGGATTTTATTCCACCAGGGTTTGCAGGATCTCCTTGTCAAGCTCTAAAGATCTTCTGGGATGAGGCTTGTCTTCTAGGTTGTAGTTTCTGGCTTTGAATTTCTGGAACCAGCATTGACATTGGTTTACACTTATTATCTGATCTCCATATACTGCATTAATGTTCCTCACACTTTCCATTGCATTGTTGCCTTTATCGAACTCATAAAGCAAAATATGCTGAATATGCTCTTTTGTCAAATCCTTTATAGCTTTGAAAAAATAACTGTTAAAATCGAACTGCACTCTTCAAATCTTGCACTAAGAATGAGGACAAGGTAAATTTACTACCTGCTTTTATAGTAAGTTAATGCAGGTAGTTTATTCCGTCCCATTCCAACTTTTAGTACATTCAATTGAAAAATCTGCCTTATTTATGGGATGACCCAATATATATATATATATATAATTATATGTAGAAAAATACAAACTGGGACAAGAACGTAAAACATTTAGAAGACGATACAAAAAACACGGACGGGACATTCGAAGCCTTCAATCTTCAGTCAAGAACCGGATCATCCTCGCAATTTCAGCTGATTAATCTTGAGATCGCTCCGATCCAGCCAGTCCCAAGGAAAAACTAAGCTACGAGCATTAGATTTCTTGGAAAAAGGATCGAATGTATACGAAGCAAGGACATGTATATATATATATATATATACATACATACATACATATACATATATATATAAAATGTATAATAATAATAATGATAATAATAATAACATCAAAAAATACCATAGGAATGAGAACCCAGGTTCAAAATTTTCACAAGCCACCTGTGAAGGCTGGAGAGTATATCAGCCGAAACGCTATGTTAACAACAAACAAGATGAGGACAAATATCCGTCAAATGTAAATAATGTAAATAATATTAACTTTATCATCCAATATATATATATGGGCGGTGAGTTTGCAGAATCGTTAGCACGCCAGGTGAAATGCTTAGCAATATTTAGTCTGCCGTTATATTCCGAGTTCAAATTCTTGCTCAGGTCGACTTTGCCTTTCATCCTTTCAGGACCGATTAAATAAGTACCAGTTATGCCCTAGGGTCGATGTAATTGACTTAATGCCTTTGTCTGTACTTGTTTGTCCCCTCTGTTTAGCCCCCTCTGGGCAATAAACAAATATATATATAATATAGGAGTGGCTGTGTAGTAAGTAGCTTGCTAACCAGCCACATGGTTCCGGGTTCAGTCCCACTGCGTGGCATCTTGGGCAAGTGTCTTCTGCTATAGCCCCGGGCCGACCAATGCCTTGTGAGTGGATTTGGTAGATGGAAACTGAAAGAAGCCTGTCATATATATGTATATATATATATATATGTGTATGTGTGTGTGTTTGTGTGTCTGTGTATGTCCCCCTAGCATTGCTTGACAACCGATGCTGGTGTGTTTACGTCCCCGTCACTTAGCGGTTCGGCAAAAGAGACCGATAGAATAAGTACTGAGCTTACAAAGAATAAGTCCCGGGGTCGATTTGCTCGACTAAAGGTGGTGCTCCAGCATGGCCGCAGTTAAATGACTGAAACAAGTAAAAGAGTAAAAGAGCAAAGAGAGTATATATATATATATATATATATATATATATATATGTATATAAATTAGGGAAGAACCATGAAGTAATTCAAGAATGATATACTTAAATCATACCATATAGAAAAAATTTTAAGTTACGATATTTATATATAAATATATATGATGATGATGATGATATATGTATTGTATGTATACATATATACACACACATACACATACATGCACATGCATACACACACATATATACACATATACACACATATACAACATGCACGTATACATACACTCACATGCATATACACACATATACATTTATAAATGTATATGTGTGTATATGGATGTGTGTGTGTGTGCATGTGCATGTATGTATACGTGCATGTTGTATATGTGTGTATATGTGTTTGTGTATACATGTGCATCCATGTGTGTGTATATGTGTGTGAATGCGTGTGCACGTGTGTGTGTATGTCTATGTGTATGTGTGTGTGTATGTATGTGCATGTGTCTATGTATGTATGTGTGCATGTGTGTGCATGCCTCCTTGTCTTGACATTGTACAACAGTGGTAAATGAGTGTCACTATGATACAAACTGCGATATTCATTTCCAATCTAAAAAATATGAGGATGGTGATATACACACACACACACACACACACACAGATATCTACTATGGAAGCACTCCGTCGGTTACGACGATGAGGGTTCCGGTTGATCCGAATTAACGGAACAGCCTGCTTGTGAAATTAACGTGTAAGTGGCTGAGCACTCCACAGGCACGTGCACCCTTAACGTTGTTCTCGGGGATATTCAGCGTGACACAGAGAGTGACAAGGCCGGCCCCTTGAAATATAGGTACAACAGAAACAGGAAGTAAGAGTGAGAGAAAGTTGTGGTGAAAGAGTACAGCAGGGATCACCACCATCCCCTGCCGGAGCCTCGTGGAGCTTTTAGGTGTTTTCGCTCAATAAACACTCACAACGCCCGGTCTGGGAATCGAAACCGCGATCCTATGACCGCGAGTCCGCTGCCCTAACCATTGGGCCATTGCGCCTCCACTATCTTCTATGAACGTAGTTTTGTTTAAAAGTAGTCCCAGTGTTCAGATTATAGTTGTATTGTCTCATCCAATTATTATTCTGTTATAATATTACAAAAGATCTCAAAACAAAAAAATGATATTCACATTTATTAAACTCACACCTTTGTACCTTTGACCCTAACTTTCCAAAAAGAGAGGCTGAAGAGAACCAGTCAGGCAATAACTCTGATTAATTTGCATAAGGCAGTCAAACGCAGCATCGTAGTAAATGACATTTCATTCAATGCATCTTTTATTTATAAGTAGAAGCTGATTGTTTTTGTAAATTAACTTTCCAAAGATAGTAAAAAAAAAAAAATTAAGACTTTTTGCACATATATAAATACATGCATATATCTATACATATGTGTATGCACGTGTGTAAATGTATATTCATGTATATGTGTGTATGTATATATATATATATATATATATATATATGTATGTATGTAAATTAGAGAAGAACTGACTTTTATCAATTCAACAATGAAATAACAACGATATAATTAAATTATACCATATAGAAAAAAATTGAATATACGATAAAATATGTACCATTATTTAAGTAAAGTGCAAAATAATAAATAAAATGTATATAATTGGTATATATATACCAATTATATATTCCTTTCCAATCTTAAAAATATGATGATGCTGATATACATACCTACACACACACAAATATATTGGTATATATATATATATATATATATATATATATATATATATACATACATATATATGCATATATATATATATGTGTGTACATAGACACATACATATATGTACATATACACACATATACATGTATAAACATGTATGTGTGTGTGTGTATATGTATGTACATACATATATATATATATATATATATATATATACACATACACACACATGCTTTTATGCATACACATACATACATGCATTCATTTATTTTGTCATTTGTTAATAATTAAGTTTTTCCATGCTGGCATGAAATAGATAATTCTATTATTGATACCTTATTTCACAGCCTGCTTTTACTTCTCTCCATAATCCTTACCAATTTTTCCAGGAAGCGATCACCCTTACCTTCAAAGGCATGAAGGGAGGCAATGGTTCTTTGACAGAAGGAATAACAACAGCCCTCATAACTCACAACCTTTCCAAAGCACAAATATAAGCAAACACTCAGTGTGTTTCTTTTACCAAATCTATTGACAAGGCTTTTGTTGGGTGAGGTTATGTAGCAGAAACTTGCTCAAGATGTTATGCAATAGGATTGAATCTGAAACCATGTGACTATCAAGCAGACTTCTTAACCACACACCCATGTCTCTCTCTCTTTCTCTTTCTCTGTCTGTCTCTCTCTCTCTCTTTCTATATATATATATATATGTGTGTGTGTGTGTGTGTGTGTGTGTGTGTGTGTGTGTGTGTGTCTGTGTGTGTGTATGTCATTATTAATATTAGGAAATCAATATCGAAACTCCTCAGAAAGATATACACGTGTGAAAAATAATTGTATTAAAAATATATAAATAAATAAATATTAATATGTATTTAAAAAAATATGTAAATATGTATAAACATAAATATATAATGTATATAACAGTTTAAAAGTTTCGAATTAATTATTTAAAGCGTCTTATGATCGTTTCACAGAAGAGTTGTCCCTATAATGAGATCCTATATTGATAAGCATTTATAGACAATGCTTTTGCTCTTCAGAGAAAAAAATTTGAATTCTGTATAACATATCAAATGGTTTTCTTTTTAAAATTTGAAGTAAAACTATAAAATAGTGTTTGTTTGAAAGATAAATTGAAAATTAATTTACTTGTTGCTGTCATTAGACTGCAGCCATTTTGGGGCACTGACTTGAAGGAATTTAGTTGATTGAATCAACTCCAGTACATTTTTTTAAGCCAAGTACTTATTCTATTGATCTCATTGACTGAACTGTTAAGTTACAGGGACATAAACATTGGTTGTCAAACGGTGGGGAGACACAAAGACACACATACACACACATATGTATATATCTGAGAGGCTTCTTTCAGTTTCCATCTACCAAATCCACTCACAAGGCTTTGGTTGGCTCAAGGCTATAGAAGACATTTATGTAATGCATTATGCAATGGGACTGAATGTTGGAACCATGTTGTTGGGAAGCAAGCTTCTTACCATGCAGTCAGACCTAAACTTACACACACACATGTATCTGTGTGTGTGTATCTGTGTGTCTGTGTTAGTCCCCCCATCATTGCATGACAACCAATGCTGGTGTGCTTACGTCGCCGTAACATAGTGGTTCGGCAAAAGAGATCAATAGAAAAAGTACTAGGCTTGCAAGGAATAAGTCCTGGGGTCGATTTGTTTGACTAAAGGCTGAAACAAATAAAGACTATATATATTTATATATATATATATATATATATATATATATTATATATATATATTATATATAATATATATATATATATATATATATATATATATAAATATATATATAATTAAATAATATGGGTGACTTATTAGCAATGTAACAACCTAAAGACAAATTTAAAGATGTCACTAAAGTGACAGAAGATACAGAGTGGTACCAGCATTGCTAGAAATAAGAGTCAAAATAACTCATTAACAACAAGAGCACTATCTTAATACACTGACAAGTGAGACAAAGCTCCCTATGTTCACAGATATAGCCATATCACATGATTTCAAATTTTGATGCAGGGCATATATATATATATATATATATATATATAATTCTAAAATAGGATAAAATTTTTATAAGTATTTATCAAGTAGTTAGCATGAAAAACCTTCTAAGAGAAAAAATCCACCAATTTTTTCACTTGAATATATTTATTTATATTATATAGAGGGCATTACTATACATAAATGCCACATACTAAGAGGAACTCATAAAGTCAAAACTACCAAAATAAATAAACACATTGTACCGAATGCAACTCTCAAAGCAAGTCACTTGTTTCGAGAGTTGCATTCAGTACGATGTGTTTATTTATTTTGGTAGTTTTGACTTTATGAGTCCCTCTTAGCATGTAGCATTTATGTATAGTAATGCCCTCTATATAATATATATATATATATATACATACATGCATACATAAATATATATATATATATATAATACAAATAAGAAAATGGAGGAACAAATTCATTTCAATCATCAACTTACAGATATTACCAATTCATATTATTTATTAACTACATAAATAGGAACATCCAAATCCAATAAAACAATATACATCAATATGTAAGATAATAATACCATAAGAATAATACACATAAAATGGATCTTACAGCTGTTTCAGCCTGTAGATAAAGGTATCTCATTCTGCCAATATTAGTCAGATGTATTGAGATAATATGCAGTTAAAAATGAGTTACTTATATATATATATATCTCAAGGCCTCGTCAGAGATTATAAAGTACAATTATAAAAACGCAATTATAAATATGAAACAAAATACACATACACAAGAATACGTCTATTTGTGGTGTCCTGTACTCACGTATATATATTTATATATGCATGTATATATATACCTATATATATTTATATATGCATGTATATATATACATGTAGATGTAGGTACGTACATATATGTATGTATGTATGTATGCATATATTTTATTTATTACATTATTGTATGACTGAGCGCCCTCGCATCGATTCGATTCGTTTTCGTTTCGTTTCATCTCCTCCAAGTAAGTTTTGTTATTTATAATTGTGACGCGAAACTCTACAACTTGACCTTCCCTTCCTTCCCTATCTCCCTCTCTCTCTCACTCCTCCTCATCTCTCTCTCACAGCCGCTTGTCTTCCTCTATCTCTCTCTCTCTCTCACTCCTCATCTCTTTCACAGCCAGGCGAGTTGCTTCCTTTTGCCATTGGCATTCTAACAGTGAACACTGTTCTTCTAGCGCTCTTAGAATCTTTCCTCGTGTAGGCCAGCATTAAGGCCCTCATTGTCTGTTTTTTTGTTTGTTTTATTTCTTGTACTGTATTTTTCGTACTTGTAATTTTATTCTGTATTTTTATTTTTTGTATTTTTATTTTGTATTTTATTTTGTAATTTTCTTTGTATCGTTTTTTTTGTCACATGTTTAACATTGCTTGTTTTTACCCCTCTGCGAAGTAATTTTATTTAATTCCTTTGCAGGAAGGACTAGTTCCACGAGTTGTGTTCTGTCCTCACCTTCGAAACACGCTGGATTTGAACTAGGGACAGTTGATGAAGGGGATTTTTCCTTGTGTAGTTTGTCTTCTACTCTGTTTTTTTCGTTTAGGTCCGTTTCCACATTTGTTTTTACGTTTTCGTTTCTCGCTGAGTTCTACGTCTATTTGTGGTGTCCTGTACTCATGTATATATATTTATATATGCATGTATATATACATGTAGATGTAGGTACGTACATATATGTATGTATGTATGCATATATTTTATTTATTACACTATATATATATATAATATATATATATATATATATATATACATATATATATAGATATATATATAAGTATATATATAATAATATACATACACATAAGGTTACAGATAATCAAATATATATACTGGAGTATACATATACATCCACGTCAATGGGTACATATACAATTTTCATTACATTACCAAAACTATTAATATTATTATTATTATTATTAATAATACTAATATTAGATTATGTGCATTCTGCTATTCACAATACATAGTAAATGGAAAATACCACATAGAATATAGTATAATATAATATAGTATAATATAATATAATATAATATAGTATAACATAATATATAGACAGATGCTTATGAAAGATGCAAGCACATTAATTCAACAAATAATGTCATTATATTCATATATCATACAGTCAAAATCGAAACTTCAGTCTTATTCTGCATACATATATATATATACACAGGTAACAAACATATGCATATGCATATACATACATGCACATAAACATCCACTGATACATATAAAGAGATTTTATCCTTTTACATCATACAAAAGATACATGTAAGAAGTGGTGTATATGTATATTCTTTTCTACTCTAGGCACAAGGCCTGAAATTTTTGGGGAAGGGGGGTCCAGTGGACTAGATCAACCCCAGTATGCAACTGGTACTCAATTTATAAACCGCGAAAGGATGAAAAGCAAAGTCGACCTTGGCAGAAATTGAACTCAGAATGTAAAGACATGAAATACCGCTAAGCTTTTCGCCTGTCATACTAACGTTTCTGCCAGCTTGCCGCCTTTGTGTATATGTATATTGTTGACTCCATGAGAAAATGCATACACAGCCTCAGGCATTGGGAAGGGCATCATACCAGCTAGTAATTATGAACCTAGACTTTGAGAGGCAGAATGTGATGACCTCTCCAACCCATAGCAACCCATGGAAAACATATGTAAAATGATGATAATGATGATGATGACGATAAACATAATGACCATAATGATGATCATGCTATATGTATGTATATATATATACATATATGTATGTATGTATGTATGTATTAATTGGGTGTGAAGTGTGTATATTATTATTACGTAGATGAAAATGTTGAAAAAATAATTCTATAATACTGGCATTTCTTTTGTGTTTACTTAATGTTCTTAGGATTTTAATTCAACAAAGAATTTTTAATGCCAAATAAAATAGATATTGATGCCATGAGAATATGTGTCTGTTTGCCGTTCTGTGTCTGTGTGTATTTGTGTGTGTGTGTGAGTGTGTGCACGTTTGTCTGTCTGTCTGTATATATATATATATATATATATATATATGTATGTATATATACAAATATATATACATATGTGTGTGTGTATACAAATATCTATATACATTCATATACATATGTGTGTATGTGTATTAGTTGTATGAGTGTGAACATGTTTGTGTCTGTATATGTGTTGGTGTGTGTGTGTGTGTGTGTGTGTGTGTGTGTGTGTGTGTCTGTGATGAGTGCTTATTGCTTTTTATTGGATTGCGTTCAATTTTATTTCAAAATTAAAATGAAAAAGGCCAAAATATTTTCTCCATCACCACAATCATCATCATCCACACCACACTCAATAACCACAACAACAACAACAGCAATAACAGCTACAACAACAACAAGTACATCAAAATCAATAACAACAGCAGCTTTACACTCTTCATCAATAAGATCATCACAATTATCAACAACATCAATTATTATTGATAGAAATTTTTCAGTAATTTCTAATACAACCATTTAATTATTAATATCATAATTATCAGCGTCATCATCGTCATGGTCACCATCATCATTGTCATCACGATGAACAACAACAATACCATCAAATTCTTAAACAGCCAGAACATCATAGTACAACATTGAAGTGTCAATATAATCACTCAACCTATTAGAAAGAGCAGCCGAATAACCCTCGAAACATAATGACCAGAAGAAGCAGCATTGGATGAGAGAGTGGAAGGAATGAATGTATGATGGAAAAAGAAAGGTAGGATTATGTAGACTAGAGGAAGCTGGAAAATGATTGCCAATTGCAAAGGTAGACAGATGTAAAGGTGGGTAATGTGATAACAGCAAGCGGTAATGGGGAGAGATAGAAGCGACCCAGGGAAGAGAGAGAGAGAGATAAAGAGTGAGAGAGACAGACAGACAGAGTAGTAAAGTCACAGAGTATTAAGAAGTGGGATGTAGGTGACTTCATGCTGTCTGTTTGATGCAGTCTGATTAATGCATTCTGATGCAGTCTGGTTAATTCAATCTGATGCAATCTATTTGATGCAGTTTGTTTGATGCATTCTGATGCTGTCTGATGCAATCTGTTTGATGCAGTCTGTTTCATGCAGTCTGATTAATGTATTCTGACGCAGTCTGATGTTGTCTGATGCAATTTGTTTGATACCATCTGCTTGAAGCAGTCTGTTTGATGCAGTCTTTTTGATGCATTCTGATGCAATGTGATTGATGCAATCTGTTTGATGCAGTCTCTTATACTTAGGCCTAGAGAAGGGTAGAAGGTACCAGATAGATGAAGATGATACTGGCAGATGAGAAGGGGAAGGCTGCAATGTACCGGAAAAAATGGATGAGTATGGTCTGTTATCAAACGTAACAGTGAAGGGCAAGGATGTCAGAAGGATTAGGATGAAGTTAACAGTACAAAGGGGTAACATTACAGTATACTGGGAAAAGATATGAGGGTGGACTGATGCAGTCTCTTATAGATAAACCTAATAAAGATCAAAGATATCAAAATGAATAAGATGTTGATAGCAGCACAGGTGGAGTGATGTTACACAGCAGTGTACAGGGAATTAAAATCTATGGAAGTAGAAGGATGAATTGATCAGTGTTGTCCTAGGTACACTATGTCTGAAAAGAAAATGTAATGGTCTTGACTAAAACACCTGTGATTATTGGTTTTCTGGGTTAGGGATGCCAACAATGAGATAATCAGAATGTTTAACAATGAAACTATCATAAGCCGTCATAGATATGCAGCTACTCTGACTCTACACAAGTCACCTTGAAACATGACTCAAAAATAACAGAGATTTAGAATATCACCTTCCAAATCACTCATTCATATATCTCCTGTCTAGCAACTCCAAAGAACATTAAACTGAACAGTGTTGTGATCGTTACCAGCGTTGCCTTACTGGCACTTGTGCCTGTGCTAGTAGGGTGCCAAGAGCACCGTCTGAGTGTGATCATTGCCAGGGCAGCTAATTGGCTTCTGTGCCGGTGGCACATAAAAGGCACCATTCAAGTGTGATCGTTACCAGCATCGCCTTACTAGCACCTGTGCCTGTGGCATGTGTTAAAAGATTCAAGTAAGGTTGTTGGCAGTACCGCCTGACTGGCCCCCCTGCCGGTGGCATGTAAAAAGCACCCACTACACTCTCGGAGTGGTTGGTGTTAAGAAGGGCATCCAGCTGTAGAAACTCTGCCAGATCAAGATTGCAGCCTGGTGCAGCCATCTGGTTTGCCAGCCCTCAGTCAAAATCGTCCAACCCATGTTAGCATGGAAAGTGGATGGTAAACGATGATGATGATGATGATGATGATGAATGTCATAATTAGCAACATACATAAACCACACAGTATAGCTAGACGTACATTCTCTTTCTCCACCTTTTAAAACAGTTCAGTACGTCATGAGGGTGATTTGGCTGCTGTTTCTGATAGGTTAAGAGACTATAATAGAGGCTTCTTTGTTGCACCAGTATCTCACAGTTGTTTACAATTTTATGTTGTTGTTGCTCGTGGTGATGTTGATGTCGATTATTATGATATTAATGATTAAATGGTTACAACCAAAATTCCTATAAATAATAAGTGAGGTTTTTAATAATTGTGATGCTCACACACACACACACATACACATACACACACATATCTTTGTGTGCATGTACAAGTGTGTGTACAAGTGTGTGTACAAGTGTGCAAGTATGTGTACGAGTGTGAGTGTGTGTCTATGTCTTCACCGTGTCATTGTTTGAGCAAAATCAGTGACATTGTTTATATCTGTTGTAAACAATATGACCAAACATCTTGGCAGTTTTGTCATATGTGAAGACCAGTGAAATAAATAAAACAAAGATCTTTATTAGAAATACAATAAGGGTTGCTTACACTAAGAACACCCAACAGTTTATAATACTATTTCAGTAAGTCTCATCTAACCCATGCCAGCTTAAAGAAAGAGGATGTAAAACTGATGAAGATGACAGAAATAGCTGCAGCAATAACAACCTCACTAATCTAGAGCACAACACAACAATGCAGACTCCACCAGTAATAGGTACGGCTGAACAGGATCTGTTTTGTTCTGATAGGAGGTGGACAAGTCCACCTTGCCCACCTTCTCAGATTAGACTCACCATTAGACTCTGCTTGCATGCAGAATAAAGAGGAAATTGAAAGGCACCCACAAGAGCATCTACAACAGATCACACTGCATCTGATATCTTTAACTTATTTCATTACAGTTACCTAAAAATAGCAGTCAAATCACCCTCAAAATATACAGTACAGACCTTAGAAAAAAAGAAAAGCAATCCAGAACGCTATAATGGATTCACACTCAGCCAGTAACAGCTACTGCAGAACAAACTTTTGTCTTATGACTAAGTCTATCTTGTTCACCTTCTCCGTGGTTACGACTAGAATCTACAGAAATAGACTGGAGATTAAAAAGCACCCAGGAGGGAATTTGCTGTATATCCAGAACATATTGTTTTATTTTCATAATATTATATTTCTTTGCTTTTATTTTCTATTTTTATTCTATTTAAAACATGTAGATAACAATTGTTATGGATAAAAATTTGGAAATCTACCATACCGCTAATCATCACCATCCATGTAAATGATTTATGTTAAGAAATACTCTGTTGACTGGCTATGATGATAGTAAATGAGTTTCAGCCACCAGCATATATACTAAGTAAAATAAGAGTATGGTACATTACTAATATTGGTTTCAGCTTTTGGCACAAGGCCAGCAATTTCAGAGGAGAAGGCTTGTCAATCACATGGACCTCAGTGTTCAACTGGTAATTATTCTATTGACCCCCAAAAGAATGAGAAGCAAAGTGGACCTTGTGTCTCATGCATGATACATAAGCTTGCCAGTTTATTGTGCTTTCACAGCATGAAACTAATAGTAGCTCAAATTGTATACATTAAATATATATATATATATATCTGTACCAGTGGCATGTATAAAGCACCATCCGTACATGGCTAATGCCAGCTGATGACTGGCTTCCGTGTAGGTGGCACGTAAAATCCACCAACCGATCGTGGCCGTTCCCAGCCTCCCCTGGCACCTGTGCCAGTGCTACGTAAAAAGCAGCCACAACACTCATGGAGTGGTTGGCGTTAGGAAGGGCATTCAGCTGTAGAAACACTGCCAGATCAGACTGGAGCCTGATGCAGCCTCCTGGCTTCCCAGACCCCGGTCGAACCGTCCAACCCATGCTAGCATGAAAAACGAACGTAAATGATGATGATGATTATGATGATATATATATATAATAGTAGTAAAGGTGGTTGGAGCAATTTAAAACCAAAAAGAAATAGTTCACCATCACTAAAAGTGGTCATAGGGTACAATGCGCACCAGTATTGCTAGAAATAGAAGTCAAAGACACTTTAGCCACAAAAAGTCACATGTTTGATTTGAACTGATAGGGGAGACAACACTCACTTCTGTGAGTGAGCTGCATTAGATTAACATGTTAATTTTGTATAAGAAATTAATACTCATCAGTAATGTTTATTCCATCATGGGCGATGGCTAAAGAGTCTTTGACTCTTACTTCTAGCAATGCTGGTGCTCATTGCATCCTTTGGTCACTTTTAGTGACGGTGAATTATTTCTTTTCTGGTTTTAAATTGTTTCCAGCCACCTTTTTTATTTTATAATTATCGCATTATCACTTCGTGAAATCATTACTGACTTCTGTGGCATTTTCTATAAGGATGATCGGCATAATTTCGGCTCCACCACTTGACAAGTATTAATTTCTTATACGAAACTAACATATTAATCTAATGCAGCTCACTCACAGAGGGTGGTGCTGTCTCCTCTGTCAGTCCAAATAGAACGTGATTTTTTGTGGTTAAGAAGTCTTTGGCTCCTATTTTTAGTAATGCTGGTGCTCATTGCCCCCTTTGGTCACTTTCAGTGATGGTGAACTTTATATATATATATAGTTAATCCAAGCATGAAAACACAAAGAGAAAACACTGCAACGCGAGGACGTGGAACAAGTATAGTATTATTGGACGCTCAGGAAAGAATGAGGGTTTAACATTTTGAGCGGAGCTCTTCGTCAGAAACATAGGAAAAGGAAAGATCCAAAGAAGGGAAGACGGAGGAAAAAAAATTGCCAACGGTACACACGCGGTCACATATATATATATGTGTGTGTGTGTGTATATATATATATATGTATATATATATTCTGATGTGCACTCTATACAATCTCTTTACTCTTTTATTTTTCTTTCTGGCAGTCCATTGCAGCATTATTCAAGAAACAGGAAGAAAGAGTGAGAGAAAGTTGGGGCGAAAGAGTACAACAGGGATCACCACCACCCCCTGTCAGAGCCTCGTGGAGCTTTAAGTGATTTCTCTCAATAAACACACACAACGCCTGGTCTGGGAATCGAAACCGCGATCCTCCGACCTCGAGTCTGCTGCCCTAACCACTGGGCCATAGCACCTCCAGATGTAGGTACAGTATGGATGAATAATTCCAAATTTTGCTTCACAGCCACAAAGTCTTCATTTCCATTGCTTGGCATCTTGGTCAATTGACATTTTCTATTGGTTCAGGCTGATCCATATCTTGTGAGTGAAACTGAGTCAGCAGAAACTGCATAGAAGACCACCAAGTGAATTGCATTCATAATTCTGACAGACACAGCTTGTTGTACACTGTGTCACACTCTGTCTGAGAAATACACTAAGTGTACATGTGTTTTTGGAGCATTTAGCTACTTACATTTTAATTAAGGAGCAGCTAATTCAGTTGATCAAGCAACTGAATCCACATTGCTAAACAATGAAAATCCACCAACCAAATATATATATATAGATACGTACATACATACATACATATATATATATATATATATATATATAATTCTTTCACATGTTTTAGCCCTAACACACACACACACACACACACACACACACACATATACACATATACATATATATATGTATGTATGTATGTATATGTATTTATATGTATAAGCATAAGTATACAGATGCATATACATGTACATATGTAGATAAACATATACGTATGTATACACACACATATAGATATATAGACGTATATCTATCTATGTATATATATATATGTATGTGTATATATATATATATATATATATATATATATATATATATATGTATATATGTATGTGTATATATATATATATATATATATATATATATGTATGTATGTATATATATAAATATATATATATGTATGTATATATATATAGCCAAATGATGAATGAAAGACATCTATATATTTATATATAGCTATTTCTACATCTATACCTGTTGACATGTATTTATATATGTATATGTATGCACACACAAAAACATACACACACACACACACACACTCTCTCTCTCTTATATGGATAAATATGTAAACATGTAATTATGCCTATCTCTGCGTATGAGAGAGATTATTGGAAATATATAATTGAAATTCATTTAATAATTTTTCCCGAGTCTTTCAGAAAAATAAAGTAATTTTCGCTGTTTTGTATAGGTTTCAATTATAAACCTGATAAATATTTCCAATAAATGTCTTTATTCATGCACAAACCAATCATATTTAAATCATTTACGAATATATTAAGTGGAGCAAGACATTCCTCATATTCTTTGTGTGAAAAGACATCTTAATATGCATAATAATAATAATATAATAATAATAATAATAATAATATAATAATAATAATAACGGCAACAAAAATAGAAACAACAATAGTAATAATAATGTTTTCTAAATGGATGGTGGTAACAACAACATTTTCTTTATTGGCCACAAGGGTTCAAAGAGATACAAAAAGGAATATGAAACTTTTACTATGTGTTACAAAAGGAAGAAAAGATAATTTGTCGTGTGAAAAAGAAACATTTACAAATTACCAAAGATGGGGTTAAGAGATGTCAAACAGTAAATGGAAGGACGTAGTAAGAATTTTAAAAGTGTACACACACATATATACACCAACAGGTTTGGAATTATACATGTATATATAAGTATGTGGAGGCGTGTGGCTTAGTGGTTAGGGTGTCAGCACCATGATCGTAAGATTGTGGTTTCGATTCCTGGACGGGGCGACGCGTTGTGTTCTTGAGCATAACACTTCATTTCACATTGCTCCAGTCACTCAGCCGGCAAAAATGAGTAATGCTGCAATGGACTGGCGTCCCATCCAGCTGGGGGACACATACGCCATTGAAACTGGGAAACCGGGCCCATGAGCCTGGCTAGGCTTTAAAAGGGCACAAGAATATATAAGTACACACACACACACACACACACATACACACACACACATATATATTGCACACATGCACACATATATGCATGCATATACATTTATAAATATATGGATAGATGCAAATATAGGCACAGGCATGGCTGTGTGGTAAGAAGCTTGCTTCCCAACTGCATGGCCTTGGATTCAGTCCCACTGTGTGGAACCTTGGGCAAGTGTCTTCTCGATCTGATGAAAGCCTTGTGCATAGATTTGGTAGATGAAAACTGAAAGAAACCCATTTTGTGTGTGTGTGTTGTGCCTGTGTTTGTTTCCCACCACAGCTTGACGACTGGTGTTGGTGTGTTTACATCCCTGTAACTTAGCAGTTTGACCAAAAAGATCGACAGAATACGTACTGGGCTTCAAAAAGAAAAGAAGAAATTATTCAAAATTACTAAAATTACTAATGACTAAAATAAGGAAAAGGAAAAAGGTAAAAGATATACTCTTTACTCTTTTTACTCTTTTACTTGTTTCAGTCATTTGACTGTGGCCATGCTGGAGCACCGCCTTTAGTTGAGCAAATCGACCCCAGGACTTATTCTCTGTAAACCTAGTTCTTATTCTATCGGTCTCTTTTGCTGAATCGCTAAGTTACAGGGACGTAAACACACCAGCATCGGTTATCAAGCGATGTTAGGGGGACAAACACAGACACAAACATATATACACACATACATATATATACATACATATATATATATATATATATATATATATATACATATGCATATATACGACAGGCTTCTTTCAGTTTCTGTCTACCAAATCCACTCACAAGGCTTTGGCTGGCTCAAGGCTATAGTAGAAGACACTTGCCCAAGGTGCCATGCAGTGGGACTGAACCCGGAACCATGTGGTTGGTAAGCAAGCTACTTACTTACCACACAGCCACTCCATGCAGAGAAGCAAATGTACAAGTGAAATGAGATATAATTTGAAGAAATGAGACATGAAAGGTTTCCTGGTGAGGTTGAGTAGTGTTGTAGTGTCTTTCATGCTTGTTTTTCTTTGATCCCTTCTCAAACTGCATTTGTGTGTAATTAAAATGAACCTGTAACAGTTTTGATGGGTGGTATTTGATGTTGAAAAGCACCAACATTTTGAGGATATTCTTTTTCAAATTCAAAATAACATCCTTATTTTAATTCTATAAGCAATCTATATTTTGCATGTTGTTTATATTCAACAATTCCTAACAATTCCTCTCATCTAAAATTCTTCAGAAAGTCTATGCCTCCATAGATGCATAATTTTGTCCATTAAATATTTGTGTGACTTTCGAGGAATGTTGACCCCCTTTTTTCATAATCTTCTACATTTTCTTCATTATCTTCCTTAGGAGGGATTTAGTTGTTCAGAAAAACTTGTTCTTCCTTACCTGTTTTTGTTTTTTGTCATGTTTTACTTCCCATACACATATATGTTTATACAAGTAGGCACATAATATATACAGATAGGCATAAATATAATATATAAATAAAAACAATTTAATATATAATAATGATAATAATAATAATAATAATAATAATAATAATAATAATAATAATAATAATAATGATGTGCACCACATATGCTATATAGTTGATGTTACATGCCCCTTTGATGCATGAATACTCAAGAAGGAGGGCAAAAATATATATAAGTACAACCCCTTTAAGTACGAAATAACTTGGCTATGGAAAATGAAGAAGGTGAGGATAGTGCCAATTATTGTTGGGTCCTTGGGAATAGCATCAGAAGGCGTCAAGTGGAATATAAAGGAAATTTGTATAGAGTGCCCAGTGGAACTGTTATCAAAGGTTTTATTGCTTGAAATGACCAGAATGAATAGCAAAGTATCAAATAGCTGAAAAGAACGAATATCATAGTACTGTAGGCTGCAGATAGTAAGCTTGCTATGAGCAGAAGACTTCAGGAGCACCAAGAAAAGCTGTGATAAAGAGAAAATAATAATAATAATAATAATAATAATAATAATAATAATAATAATAATAATAATAATAATAACAATAATAATAATGATGATAATAATAACAATAATAATAATAAAATAACAAAACTGGAAATGGAGGCTCTAATCTGTGCTGCCCAAGAGCAAGCACTAAGAACAAACTACATAAGATACAGATTAGACAAAACAGCAGAATGTGATAAGTGCAGAATCTGTAGACAAAACAGTGAAACCGTATGGCATATTTCCAGCCAATGTACTCCACTAGCCCAGAAAGAATATAAAAGATGCCACGTCAATATAGCCAGGCTTGTCCATTGGACACTCTGTCACAAGTATGGACTTGACAGAGGAAAAAATTGGTACAACCACAAACCTGAAGGTATCGTGCTCGAAAAATAAGAGGTGTTACTTTAGTTCACTGGTAGTGAACAGCTGACACTGTAGTACATCTCCAGTATTAGAAGCTGTGCAAAGGCAATAATAATAATAATAATAATAATAATAATAATAATAATAATAATAATAATAATAATAATAATAATAATGGGATCATTGTTACTGTGTTACTATTGTTTAACCCTCGGTCAGCTCTGATGAATCTGATCTACTATCAGTCACAATGATATTTCCAGACATAGCACATGAAAGACAACACTATTCAATAATTCCTGCATTTATTTTAAAGATTCTAAAGTACGATCTGAGAGATCTGGCTGTTATTTCTAGCAAACTAAGAGAACTAATTAAAGGCCTGCCTGTTTGACACAATTATTAGTGTCTATTTTGGATGTGAAAAATAAAAACAAATTTATGTAGACAAGCTACAAGAAAATTTGGACCATTTTAAGTATTAAATTTATTTATTCAAGTGATTATTTTCTCTAGTTGACTGAATATATGTCTTGGCATTATTTTTATTGCTTCATACCTTGTA
>NC_043008.1:37668389-37675889 GCF_006345805.1 Octopus sinensis
CTTTTCTATATTTTTACCAGTTTTCCATGTATCCCTTTATCGTTTTTCCATGTAGCTTTTTACTCTGTGTCTGTCTGTCTGTCTGTCTCTGTCTCTTTCTCTTTCTCTCCCTCTCTCTATCTATCTCTTTCTTTCTCTCTCTCTCTCTCTCTCTCTCTACTCACACACACACTGATATATATTTACTCAGAGTAAAAGGGGCATTTGAGGACACATAGTTGTTAGTATATTTCTCTCTTCAAATCGATTGAAAAGTAAAAAATTTTTTCTTCCCTATGGCTGATGAAATGCTAACACAAGCAAGGAAAAACATACAGTCAATATTGCCATATATGCAGAACACAATGATTTAGAAATTTAGAAATTGCATACTTTCTAAATATTGCACAAACTTTTCTACACAAAATTCAGAGGAAATTGGAAGCCTCCGGTAGGAACATTTCAATTTTATCAAAGACAGAAAAAGCATTCTAAACCTTCAGACACTATAAGGACATGACAGTTCATCCAATGTGCTTCAAACGTTATTGATGATGATCCCACAAAAACCAATGTGGGCGGTTGTCAAAGAACTTCATGTGTTGGAGTTCGTTACCAGAAAAGTCATGCATGAGGATATCTGATACAAGCCAAATACACTGATGAGAGGACGGTTCATGACTGCAAACTCACTGGAGAACAGCTTGATCTGTGCTAAGTGTCTGCTTAATATGGTTGAAATCCTTTGTAAACATGTCGTTTTAGTTTTCCTCAGATGAGAAATTCTTCTAGCAGGACGAAAAGTCTAACAGAAGAAATGACAGATGTTTAAGTGCACGTGGCTGTGTGGTAAGTAGCTTGCTTACCTACCACACAGTTCTGGATTCAGTCCCACTGTGTGGCACCTTGGGCAAGTGTCTTCTACTATAGCCTCGGGCCGACTAAAGACTTGTGAGTGGATTTGGTAGACGGAAACTGAAAGAAGCCCGTCGTATATATGTATATATATGTTTATGTGCGTGTATGTTTGTGTGTCTGTGTCCCCGACATCGCTTGACAACCTATGCTGGTGTGTTTACATCCCCGTTACTTAGCGGTTCGGCAAAAGAGACCGATAGGATAAGTACTAGGCTTACAAAGAATAAGTCCTGGGGTCGATTTGCTCGATTAAAAGGCGGTGCTCCAGCATGGCCGCAGTCAAATGACTGAAACAAGTAAAAGAGTAAAGAGTATATCCACAGAAGAATGCAAAGAGTGGCACATAGGTGCAGGAGTGGCTGTGTGGGGAAGGAGCTTTAATTTTAACGATTATAAGGGTGTCTATGGGGTGTCTATTTACTTCTGTCATGTCATGTGTATTCTGTTATGTGTATGTATATGTGAAGGCTAACTCACTTCACTTTGCTCCAGTCCACTCAGTTGGCAAAAAAAAAAATGAGTTGTATCAGTAATTAAAAGGCTCACATTTGTCACACTCTGAGTCCCACTGAATTTCCCCGAGAACTACGTTAAGGGTACGCGTGTCTGTGGAATGCTCAGCCACTTGCATGTTAATTTCACAAAAAGGCTGTTATTGTTGATCAGATTAATAAAAAATCCTAGTTGTCATAACCGACAAAGTGCCAGTTAAAAGTTATATATATAAAAGTTATATATAGGTGCAGGAGTCGCTTTGTGGTAAGTAGCTTGCTTACAAACCACATGGTTCTGGGTTCGGTCCCACTGCGTGGCACCTTGGGCAAGTGTCTTCTAATGTAGCCTTGGGCCGACCAAAGCCTTGTGAGTGGATTTGGTAGACAGAAATTGAAAGAAGCCCATTGTATATGTGTGTGTGTGTATGTATGTGTGTGTGTGTGTGTGTTTGTGTGTGTGCTTGTGTTTGTCCCCCCAACATCACTTGACAACCAATGCTGGTGTGTTTACATCCCTGTGACTTAGCAGTTCAGCAAAAGACACTGATAGAATAAGTACTACGCTTACGAAGAATAAGTCCTAGAGTTGATTTGCTCAACTAAAGGTGGTGCTCCAGCATGGCCACAGTCAAATGACTGAAGAATAGGTTTGTAGCAACTGTAATGGCTTTAGGAATGATGAGTAAAGAAGGTCACGTAATGCCTCCTCATAACTCCTCTTTCCACAGGATCTTAAAATTAATGCAACTGAACATGGTGAAGTGTGGGAGACACTTGTTAAACCCTGTACGAATGAAGAATGCAGAAGAGAGCCAGATATGCTTCAACAAGATTCAACACCTCCTTGCAAAATCCACTTAACTCAAGAACAGAAGGCAATCTTTAGAATCATGTAACACCAAATTCCTTGATTCCAACCTTGCCAGATTTAAATCCAATGGACTATTATGTTTGAAGAATTGTTGAAAAGAAGACAAATGGACATTAAGCGTCTTTTAGTCCAGTCATGTCAGCAATTCTGAATTGAAGTAGTCAGCGAAATCTGAAGTCAAATTCATAGAATAACATTATAAGAAAGCTGATGGTGAATGTGTGCACAAATCTTGATTGGATTTTTACTATATTAGAGTTAATTCCTTCAATTAGCAGATATATTCTCAAACACTTCTCACATCCTGTGTGTATGTACATAATTCGAGCCAACAGAAATAGGTGACTCAATAAAATATCTGACGTTAAAATTACCTGTAGACATAAATATCTTTCAACGTGGTTTTGTCAGTGAACAGGTCGCAGTCTCAAAGCATCAAAAATATTTTGACAAATGAAATTTAAATGTTGAAGTGAATCTAATGGTTTTTGTGTGTTTCTTAATGGCTTATAAACACCTTCCATGCTGCAATTGTTTATATATATATATATATATATATATATATATAATATATATATATATATATGTATGTATGTATGTATGTATGTATGTATGTATGTATGTATATATATATAAGTATAGATATATATTTACATGTATATATAAAAATATATTCACATGTGTGTATATACATATGCACATATGCACATTCGATATATTATACAAAATTCAAATTTTATATCTCTGAAGAGCAGAAGTGTTGTCTATAAATGCTTATCAATATAGGATTCTATTATAGGGACAGCATTTCTGTGAAACAATCATAAAATGCTTTAAAAACTTAATTCAAAACTTTTAAATTTTCATACACATTATATATATATACTTATACATATTTACATATATTTTTATATATTTATATATTTTTAATACAAAAATGTTTTTACACACGTATATATCTTTCTGAAGAATTTTCTAATATTGATTTCCTGATATTAATAATAATATATTATAAAATATATGTGCACATACGCATGTATGTATATATGTATACAAGGAAAACAAAAAACACAAATATTGAAGATGGCACACTATAAAGATAAAATGACAGAATGAAAGCAGAATGGGACTGACGTAACATAGACAGGCACTGGTGTAGCATTAATAAAGATTCACAGGGGAGAGGAAAGAGAGAGAGAGAGAGAAATAATCTATAGAAAGGATCCATGTTGCTATCTTGGCTTATTGGTTGCTTTTAACTACATACTGTTTCCCATTCCAATATAATATTGAGTCATTATTTTATTGATTCTCAAAAGGCGGAGGAAGTCAACCTTCATTGTATCGAGCCCCGGTTTGAAAAATGAGGCCCCCAAACCAAGGTATACTAAGTCATTTAGTTCAGTACCATCTTTGCTTCCTTCAAATAAATCATTACAAAACCCATTCATTTATATCTAAGGGTAAAGACAGAAAGTAATAAAGACATATTCGTTAATTATTTTATTGCCAGTAACATAATCTGTAATGAATCTGAGGAGAATTTGAATTTTGAGATAAACTTGTTGGTGTTCATGTTATCTCATTTGCCTGATATTTTGCCCCTAAGTATGTTTTCACTGACATAGTAGATTATATCACCTGTGGTGTAATTTATAATTAATCTGAAATATTATTAGGTAATTTATTTCTTGAACCCAATTAACCAATGAAATTTTAAAGACTATATATGACACAACAAGAGTAATTATAGTTATCTCACTTCATAATTTTGTTTTCCTTGGATCATTGGAGGAGTTTACTCCGCTATTTCATAAGACATTTGTATTTATTCAAGTTTGTCATAAATGAGATTTAGCTTGATAATATCCTCTCTCTCTCTCTCTCACACACACACACACTCTCTCTCTCTTTCCCACTTCCTCCTCTATACGTGTCATGCTTACAAGCTTCAGTGATCATGAACCTTGCAATCCCTAGCCAAAAGATTTATAGCCTTTTCTTGCAAAACGTACAGCAACTAGTTTTCCATCGTTTTTGAGAATAGTTTTCGACCAAGGTAGATGAATTCAGAAACTTGTTTTACTGGTTGGACATATATTGTAAGGTTGAGGTCCAAATTCAATTTGTCAGTTGTCGTGCATTCTATTTTGTGATACATTGCTAGAAAGTTCAGCTCCTGCTGCATGTTTAGCAAGTGGATCAACAAAGGATAGTATGTCATGGCAGGATTCACTTATCGACAGAAATATCATCAGCATAACTGAGTTTGGAGAGGAGGTACCTGCTGACTGAAACTCCATGGACATTTACTCTTTTCTCTTTTACTTGTTTCAGTCATTTCCCTGTGGCCATGCTGGAGCACTGCCTTTAGTAAAGCAAATCGATCCCTGGACTTATTCTTTGTAAGCCTAGTACTTATTCTATCAGTCTCTTTAGCCAAACCGCTAAGTTATGGGGATGTAAACACACCAGCATTGGTTGTCAAGCGATGTTGGGGGGATAAACACAGACACACACGTACATATATATATATATGATAATAATAATAATATTAATAATAATAATAATAATAATAATAGCAATAATAATAATAATAATAATAATAATAATAATAATAATAATAATAATAACAAAATATTTAATAATAATGATAATAATAATGATGATAATAATAATAATAATAATAATAAAAATAATAATAATAATAATAATAATAATAATAATAATAATAATAATATTAATAATAATAATAATAATAATAATAATATTAATAATAATAATATGAGGGAATATTATTCCAAATTTAGAAATACTAAATCAAATTTCACAAAATATAATATATGTAATTTTTCTAAATGGTATAATTGAACTTTTCATTATTGAATTGATAAAAGGTAGTTTTTTTCTAATTTATATATATATATATATATACATATATATGATGGGCTTCTTTCAGTTTCTGTCTACCAAATCCACTCACAAGGCTTTGGTTGGCCCTAGGCTATAGTAAAAGACACTTACCCAAGGTATCATGCAGTGGGACTGAACCCAGAACCATATGGTAGGTAAGCAAGCTACTTACCACACTGCCACTCCTATAGTTTTAGAAAATATTTCAGAAATTACAATACAGATATGTATATATATATGTATAGTGGGGAATTAAGATAAACACTACAGTACTACATGTTCTTTTATTCTTTTAATTGTTTCAGTCATTTGACTGCAGCCATGCTGGAGCACCACCTTGAGGGATATTAGTCAAACAAATCAACAGCAGGATATTTTAAAGCCTAGTATTTATTCTAACAGTCTCTTTTACTGAACTGCTAAGTTACAGGGATGTAAACATACCAACACCAGTTGTCAAGTGATGGTGGTGGAAACATAAAGACTAACATCAGTGGTTCCCAAACATTTTCAGGCTACTGACCCCTTGGTTCTAAGGCCACATTCCTAGTGCCCCCACCTCACACACCATCATAGACATAGACCATTTTTTGCAGCACATTCAAAATAACAGTATTTCACAAATAAAACTGAACTTAATTCACCCTTTATTTATTTTTTTACCTCCATTGTCCCATTTTGGTCACCCCATTATCACCTTATTTTCCTTCAATGTCCCCCTAGATCTTTCCTCTGCCCCCAGACTTACACACATACATAGATTTGTAGTTGGAATTTACAAAAATCAAACAAAACAAAAGATGAAGACAGATGTGTAAGCAATAAACAGATGTATTAGTTTAACGTTCGGGAAGTGAGAAAGTCTTTTATGTTTTGAGCCTATGCTCTTCAACAAAAAGGAACACAGAAATAAACAGAGAGAGAAAATAAAAAG
This sequence comes from Octopus sinensis, assembly GCF_006345805.1. Lineage (NCBI taxonomy): Eukaryota > Metazoa > Mollusca > Cephalopoda > Octopoda > Octopodidae > Octopus > Octopus sinensis. The sequence goes on from NC_043008.1 coordinate 37,674,499, forward strand.
AGAGAGAAACATACATACATACATACATACATACATACATACATACATACATATATATATATATCAACAATAACAATAATAAGGATTATTACAAAATGGTCGAGCATTACCTTTAATTAATTTTATATATAAATTCAAATTTACTTAGACCTACACATGTTTCAACTGCACCGAGTAATAACTGCTGCAACTGCAACCCTACTATAACACCTCTGCAGTTTCTTCAGGGCCAAATTTAATATCCTTCAATTTAACTGTTTTAGGTTTATTGTTTATCTACTCTGTCTTCTAGGATGTAGAGTTGCTTGTTAAGTTAGACGCGAACTATCTACAATTCAAGTTTTGATTGATAATACTTATGGTCTTGTTATTTCAAAACATGCAATTGTTTAAGTGTTTATTATTTATTTAAACTGGGCAAATGTGAATTTCTTCACGTGCAAGCATCTCAAAGCTTGCTCCTTTCCAGAATTTATGACATTATCCTTAGATGTGAAAATCTGGTAAAATTCTTCTAAACATGGGCCACATTTTTTAGTTTCAAGTGTGTATGGTTTTTCAGTACAAATTAATTCTCAATTGCTAGTATAGTTTTTGTTTCTGTCTTTAATAGACCAGATTACTTTACAAAGTCTCGTTTGGAATCTTTTATTTTTATCTCTAAATGAACACAAATGATTTGCCAGTCTCCACTTGAAGATTAATGATGCCGCACGTATGTAATAGTCGGTTACCATGATGAATGTTCCACAAATCCGATCAACAGTGCAGCCCACTTACGAAATTAATGTGCAAATTTATGTGGCTGAGTATTTCACAGACAGACACGTGTACACTTCATGTAGTTCTCAGGAAGATTCAGTGAGATACAGAATCTGACCAGGCTGTCCTTTTGAATAATTGGTAAAATTAATTTTTGCCAGTCGAGTTAAGTGGACTGGAGCAATGTGAAATAAAGTATCTTGCCCCATAATGCAACACACTGCCAGGAATTGAACTCATGATTTTAAGATCAGGCACTGAGTACCCTATCCTATTTCTTTACTAACCACAAGGGGCTAAACACAGAGGGGACAAACAAGGACAGACAAACGGATTTAAGTCGATTATATCAACCCCAGTGCATAACTGGTACTTAATTTATCGACCCCGAAAGGATGAAAGGCAAAGTCGACCTCAGCGGAATTTGAACTCAGAACGTAAAGGCAGACGAAATATGGCTACGCATTTCACCCGGCGTGCTAACCTTTCTGCCAGCTCGCCGCCTTCAGTACCCTATCCACTGAACCCTATCTTTTTTTTATTACTGAGTACCCTATCCACTGAACCACATCTTTTCACACACATACACACTCATGCACACACACACACACACACATGAGTGTGTATAT
>NC_043008.1:37680889-37685889 GCF_006345805.1 Octopus sinensis
GACCACTAGAATAAGTACCAAGCTTAACAAAACAAGAAACCAATGTTGATTTCAGTGACTAAAACCCTTCAAGGCAGTGCTCCAGTATGGCCCAGTCTAATGCGGGAAACAAGCTTAGGAACAGAGGAAGAAGAAGAAACAGAATGACATTTTATAATCAATATTTGTAAACTCAATGACTGAATAACAAAAAAGAAATAGAAAAGCCATGTGTTCTTGTTTAATGTATAGAGGCAGATTCGTAGACACTCAGGCAATGGAATAATTATATAAAAAGAAAATATTTTTTTTGTGTGTGTAGAAAATCAAAATTATGTATATTCTAAAGATGGAAGGTTTTACTCATAGATCATAAGTGCATAATGTCTCTGATTTGTGTTATGTCACAGAAAGAGGAAAATAATCTAAGGCTGTTTCAGAATTTGAATCTAGAATTACACTGTACCAAAATGGTAATCATCATCATCATCATCATCACCACCAGCACCATCACCAGCACCACCAGCACCACCACCACCACCACCACCACACCACCACCACCACCACCACCACCACCACCACCACCACCACCACCACCACCAACCACCACCACCACCACCACCACCACCACCACCACCACCATAACCACCACCACCACTACCAGCATCATCATCAATATTGTCATCATCATCATCATCATTTTACATCCATTTTCCATGCAGGTGTGGGTTGGATGGTATGATTAGAGCTGGTAAGCGGGAGAGCTGTGCCTGGTTCCAGTCTGATTTGGCTTGGTTTCTATGGTTGAATGTGCTTCCTAACACAAACCACTTTACTGTGTGTAACTGGAGGTTTTTAATGTGGCACAAGCATGAGTGCTTTTATGTGGTGCTGACATAGGAGGTTTTTATGTGGCACCAGGACAGGTACTTTTACATGCATGTATAGAAGACTTACTCCTACTATAGAGATACAATAATAGGGAACAGGAGTTGTAGACTTTTGTAAGATAAAATTATTCCTCAACTCTTTGATGGAACTACAGTCCTGGGTCAAGCAAAGGCCAAAATTGGGCACCTGGTATCAGGATTGTTGCTAGGTATTCAGACTTTAGACTTTTCTACTAATTGGATAATAATGTATTAGATAATACAATAACTCATGTAGTTAATAAGGGTGGGTAAAAGTAATGAAATTCTTTAGAATAATCTAGATATTCTTTTCTACTCTAGACACAAGGCCCAAAATTTTGCAGGGGGGACCAGTCGATTAGATTGACCCCAGTACACAACTGGAACTTAATTTATCGACCCCAAAAGGATGAAAAGTAAAGTTGACCATCGCGAATTTGAACTCAGAACATAAAGACAGATGAAATAGCACTAAGCATTTCACCTGGCATGCTAACGTTTCTGCCAGCTTACCACCTTAGAAGAATCTAGATATTGATGACAATAAACTGGACTGTGTATTCCAGGGAGCTTTCAGCTTGGGGATTATGGACAATATTTGGAAATCACTAGCATGGTAGCATGATAGCTTCTTTTCTCATTCTGTCTTAGAACATAAATGTGATACATTATTTACATTTGATGGATATTTGTCCTCATCTTGAGTGTTGTAAACACAACGTTTCAGTTGATATACCCTCCAGCATTCAGCAGGTGTCTTGGGGAAATTGAATATAATGACACCAGTGGATTCATATAAAGCTAGAAGAGTAATGGAAAGGGCAGGACACGCCCTCGTCCATGAGAGGATCCATTACAACAAAATCATCAATTAGATAATGAAATCACAGAGAGGTTATCTTCATTACTTAGGAAAATAACCAGAGATGATGATAAAAAGAGAATCCAACAAGATCTAGAAAAATAAATAATTTACTTAATTCCTCATCTCTTAAATATAGAAGTGTATAAATGTGATACTTGTCAACTCTTTGGAAGATGTAGTCTAAATTCAGTTAATACTTTCCTTTAGTCAGCTGATGTCAGGAAGGATATCCAGCAGTAGAAATCCAGTGGAAATTCAACAGAAGTAGACATTGGTTCATAATGCAGTCCTTGATTCTATTGGATCCTGTGAAACCATCCAACCATGGCAGATGCTGATACTGATGCTAATGTTGATGCTGATGATAAACATTAGCAGATGACGATAACAATGATGATGATGATGATGACAACGACAATGACAACGATAATGATGACGACAATGATGGTGATGACACTGATGACAGTGATGATGATGATACGATGATACGATGATGAGGATTTTCCATTTAATTTATTTTTGCTATTTGCTTATTCCATAGCAGCAAGTTATGTCTTCCATACTGAATCCATAATTTGCTGCTGGAACTGCTACAGTGTTAAGTGCTCTTTCATCTTATGATCTGAGTTGAGTTCCCTATTTTTTTTTCGGGGTCATTCTAGTCCAGTGGATGCATTCCTTCCAGATTATTTTCTTCATTCTTGCATGCAAAATCGGTTCATCCCAGTTAATTATCAGATTTCTCTACATGACATATCTACTTCAATTTCTTTGAAATGTCAAACTGTGGGTGCAAATAAATATAGTCAACCTCCCCCTTTTGAAAGTGGCACAGGTGAATTTATTAAGCCCAAGCTCCATACTGATGCCACAACTATAAGGCTTTACAACCTGGAATAGATCTTTGAAGCAGTATCTTGGATTCGGCATGTAATTTAATATCATCTACTAAGGTGCAAGTGTGGGTGTGTGGTAAGAAGCTTCCTTCCCAACCACATGGTTCAGGGTTCAGCCCCTGTTTGGCACCTTTGATAACTGTCTGCAACTATAGTCTCACTTCGACCGAATCCTCGTGAGTGGATTTGGTAGATGGAAACTGAAAGAAGCCTGTCATATATATATATAAAAATATGTATGAGTGTGTGTGTGTGTGAGTGTGTGTGTGTGTGACTGTGTGAGTGTGTGTGTGAGTGTGTGTGTGAGTGTGTGTGTGTGTGTGCACATGCACATATGCGTGTATGTGTGTTTGTGTCTGTATTTGTTAGCTTGTTTATGTCCCCATAACTTAGAGGTTCATCAAAAGACACTGATAGAATAAGTACCAGGCTTTTAAAAAAAATGTACTGGGGTTGCTTCATTTGACTAAAAATTCTTCAAGGTGTTGCCCCAGCATGGCCACAGTCTTACGACTGAAGCAAATAAAAAATAAAAGATATAACAAGTGGTTGATCAGGGACTTCCCTACTTTTCAGCTACTTCCCATACAATTTAGGGCTGATCTCAGGTGGGGGCAAAAGCCAGATAGATCAAAGATTGGGAGGAAACAAGCCTCATAAAAGTATTCCTCTTTATATAAGAATTGTGTACACCAGGCTGTGTCCCGGGTTTAGGGTACATACACTGCATTCCTCTCTGCTTGCCATAAGTAATGGCTAAAACAACAACAACAGCTGCAGTTAAGGCAACGAGCTGGCAGAAATGTTAGCACACCGGCTGAAATGTCTACTGGCATTTTGTCTACTGTGACGTTCTGAGTTCAAATTCCGCCGAGGTCGACTTTGCCTTTCATCCTATCGGGGTTGTAAAATTAAATAATAGTTACACACTGGAGTCAATCTAATCAACTTAATCCCTTTGTCTGTCCTTGTTTGTCCTCTCTATGTTGAGCTCCTTGTGGGCAATAAAGAAATAAGAAACAGCTGCAGTTTTGCACCAATGAAGAAAATTCTGAATGCTGTAAGAGGTGACTATAGATGTGGACAACAAGGAGGACTTCTTAAGAAAGAGTATTGCAGAAAATTTACCCAACTCACATTAGCATTGAAAGGTAAATGCAAAATAGTGATGATGATGAGGATGATGATGATGATGATGATGATGATGATGATGTTGATGATGTTGATGGCCGTGGCTTTCAACATAATTTCTTTTCAATCAGGACTGACTTTGGGCTCGTCTTTCTCTTAATCATCATTATTGGCAATGTCATCATCATGATCATGGTCATCATCATCATCATCATTGTCACCTTCATCATCATCATCATCATCATCACAATCGTCATCACCATCGACATCATCATGATCATCATCACTATCGACATCATCGTCGTCATAGTTGTAATCATTGCCTTCATCATCATAATCATCACCACCACCGCCACCACCAGCACCACCACCACCAGCAGCAGCATCATCATCAATATCCTCATCATCAACATCTCCAACAACAACATCAACAGTAACCATTTACAATGCTACATAGACTTTCGCTGTAATGTGTTAAGTGATTTGGTCACGAACGCACGCAGTGCCATTGACAAGATACAAATAGCTGTTCACCGATATTGTTGTTTGATGTATATTCCTGAAACACATCAATTAATAGCATCTAAGCTTTCATTTAACTACAGTGAAATAGTCAGAATAAAAACAATTGTTTAGTTTCTTCCTTTCTCTGCTGGAAAATGAAGAAACCTTTGTGAGTGAGAGGTGTGAAAGCTTTCAACAAAGAAAGACGTACAATTTTAGTAGCATAAGTCTAAAAGTTTGCTTCATCACCCTACCAGCTATTTCCAAATGTTTTTGTAATTAAACTATAAATTAGATTATGATATAACGATATTGATTTATCATTTAGGGCCAAGAGATTGTGTAATATATTTGATGGAATTGAGCAGTGTACCCGACTGGTATTTGTTTTGTTATGCCAAGTCAGTTAAAAGACTTAATCGATGTGATGGACTACAGACGAAAGGATGTAGGGTGCATGTAGAAAAAAATAGAGACACATATACAAACAAACAGGCTCAGGAGAACAGTTTTACTTACACACACACACATAAAAAAACGTGGGTGTATATGCAAAAGATGCCTAGCAAGTGTATATATGCAAACACGTGTAATAATAAATGTGCATGAACTAACACATAGATATATATACAAGATTTAGCCATATGTATCATATGTATATTTCTTTATTGTCCACAGGGGGCTAAACACAGAGGGGACCAGCAAGGACAGACA